>NW_024081168.1:0-8452 GCF_003009895.1 Hyaena hyaena
AAGCCCAGGTAAGAACAGAGTCCAGTGAACACACTGAACTTGCTGACTCAGTGAGCTCAGAATCCACAAGCCCACAAAAACCCTGGTCACACTGTGTCACAGATAATAATCCAAGAGTTTTTCTTTCCTTCCTTTCTTTTTTTTCCTTTTTTTATAGACTTTTATTTTATTTATTTTTTAATATTTTATTTATATTTGAAAGAGAGATACGGACAGAATGAGCAGAGGAGGGTCAAAGAGAGGGAGTCACAGAATCCGAAGACAGGCTCCAGGCTCTGAGATAGCTGTCAGCACAGAGCCCGACGCAGGGCTCGAACCCACAAACCGTGAGATCATGACCTGAGCCAAAGTTGGACACTTAACCGACAGAGCCACCCAGACGCCCCTAGACTTTTATTTTAATTCCAGAATTGTTAACATACAGTTTTGTATTAGTGTCAGGTGTACAATATAGTGATTCAAGAATTCTGTACATCACCCAGTACTCATCCTAAGTGTCCTCCTTAATCCACGTCACCGATTTAAACCATCTCTCTTCCCTACCTCCCCTCCTCCCTCTGCTATCAGTTTGTTCTCTACAGCAAAGAGTCTTTCTTGGTTTGTCTCCTTCTCTTTTATATTCCTTTGGTCATTTATTTTATTCCTTAAATCCTACATATGAGTGAAACCATCTGATATTTGTCTCTAACTTATTTCACTTAAAATTATACTCTCTAGACTTGAATGCTGACAAAAACTGAGGACTGATGGATGTGGGGGGGTAGGAGGGATGGGCATGGAGGAGGGCACTTGTGGGGATGAGCACTGAGTGTTATGTGGAAACTAATTTGACAATAAACTATTTGTAAAAAAATAAATAAAAAAAATAAAATACAATGCTGTTAAAATGCAAAAAAAAAAATTATACTCTCTAGCTCCATCCATGTCCTTACAAATGGCAAGGTTTCATTCTTTTTTATGGCTGAATAATACACAACACGTATATATATATCACCTCTTCTTTATCCATTCATCTATCAATGAACATTTCCACTGCTTCCATAATTTAGCTATTGTAAATAATGCTGCAATAAACATAGGAATGCATGTATCCCTTTGAATTACTGTTTTTGCATAACCAGTAGTGATTATTGGATCAGAGGCAGTTCTACTTTTTTAAGTTTTTATTTGTTTTGAGAGGGGGAGGGGCAGAGAGAGAGAGAGAGAGAGAGAGAGGTTGAGAGAGAATCCCAGAACAGAACCCAACGCAGGGCTCAATCTCATGAACCATAAGATCATGATCTGAGCCAAAATCAGATGTACCACGCTCAAGCAACTGAGCCACCCAGGGGCTACAAGGGTAGTTCGATTTCTTAAGTTTATGAGGGCCTCCATACTGTTTCCACAATGGCTGCACCTGTTTCCATTACCACCAACAGTTTACAAGTGTTCCTTTTTCTCTACTTTGTTGTTTCTTTTTTTTTAAATAGTTTATTGCCAAGTTGGTTTCCATATAACATCCAGTGCTCATCCCCACAAGTGCCCTCCTCCATGCCCATCACCTCCCTACCTCTCCCCCCCACCCTCCTCAGTCCTCAGTTTGTTCTCAGCATTCAAGAGTCTCTCATAGTTTGCCTCCCTCCCTCTCCCCCACTATTTTTCACGTTTTTCTCCCCCCACAGTCCTCCGTTAAGTGGAATACTACATGGCAATGAGAAAGAATGATCTCTGGCCATGTGTAGCAACCTGGATGGAACTTGAGGGTGTTATGCTGAGTTAAATAAGTCAGGCAAAAAAGGACAAATACCATATGTTTGCACGTATAAGAGAATTAGGAGGAACTCTACTTTGTTATTTCTTGTGTTTTAAATTTTAGCCATTCTGATAATTTCATTATAGTTTTGACTTCCATTTCCCTGATGATGAGTGATGTTAAGCATCTTTTCATGAGCCTCTTGGTCATCTGTGTATCTTCTTTGGAGAAATGTCTGTTCATGTCTTCTGCCCATTTTGAAACTGGATTATTTGCTTTTTGGGTGTTGATTTGTATCCGTTCTTTACATGCTTTGGATACTAACCCTTTATCAGACATATCACAGAGAAAGATCTTCTCCCATTCTGTAGGATGTCTTTTAGTTTTGTTCATTTCTTTGCTGTGCAGAAGATTTACATTTTAATAAATCCCAAAAGTTTACTTTTGCTTTTATTTTCCTTCCCTCAGAAGACTATCTAGAAAAAAAATGTTGCTAAGGCTGATGTCAGAGAAAGTAATGCCTATGTACTCTTGTAGGATTTTTATAGTTTCAGTTCTCACATTTCAGTTTTGAATCCATTTACAGTGTATTTTTGTGTATAGTGTAAGAAAGTGGTCCAGTTTCATTCTTTGCATGTAGCTGTCCAGTTTTTCCAACACCATTTGTTCAAGAGAATGTCTTTTTTTCATTGCATTTTCTTTACCCCTATGTCAAAGTTTAACTGACCATATAATTGTGCGTTCATTTTCGGGTTCTCTATCTGTTCCATTGATCTATGTGTCTGCCTTTGTGCCTGTACCATACTCTTTTGATTACTACAGCTTAGTAATATAAACTGACGTATGGAATGGCAAGATTTCCAATTTTGCTTTTCTTTTTCAAGATTGCTTTGGCTATTCAGGGTCTGTTGCAGTTCTATACAAATTTTAGGGGAGTTTGTTCAAGTCCTGTAAGAAATGCTGTTAGTATTTTGGTAGAGATTGCATTAAGTCTATAGATTATTGTGGATAGTACGGATGTTTTAATAGCATTTGTTATTCCAATCCATGAGCACAAAATATATCTTTACATTTTTTATGGCATCTTGAACTTATTTCATCAGTATTTTGTTGTATTCAGAGTACAGATCTTTCACCTCTGGTTGTTTATTTCTAGCTAATTTATTTTTTTTGGTGCAATTAAATGTGATTGTTTCTTAATTTCACTGTCTGCTGCTTCACTATTAGTGCATAAAAATGCAAGAGATTTCTGTACATTGATTTTTATATCCTGGCAAATTTACTGAATGTATCAGTTCTTGCAGGGGTTTTTTTGGTGGAAACTTTAGAGTTTTCAATGTATAGTATCATATCATCTGCAAATAGTGAAAATTTAATTCTTCCTTACCAATGTGGATGCATTTTATTTTTTTTGTTGATGTTGTCTAACTTCTAGGACTAGGACTTCCAGTACTATGTTGATTAAAAGTGGTGAGAATGGACATCATTATCTTGTTCCTGACCTTGGGGGAAATGTTATCAGTGTTTTGCCATTGAGTAAGATGTTTAACTGTGGGTTTTACATATAAAGCCTTTATTATGTTGAGGTTTGTTCCCTCTAGACCTATTTTGTAGAGGATATTTATCACAAATGGATGTTACATCTTCTTAAATGCTTTTTTTCCCTACATCTTTTGAAATAATCATATGGTTCTTATTCTTTCTCTTTTCTCTTATTGATGTGATATATCAAGTTGATTGATTTCTGAATTCTGAACCAACCTTTTTGATTTTCTGTATGGATATGTCCATTGATCTAAGTGGGATGTTCAAGTCCACTATTCTTATTATATCATTATCTATGAGTTCCTTTAAGTTTGTCACTAATTGTTTTATGTAATTGGGTGTTTCCATGTTAGGTGCATAAATATGTATAATTGTTATATTTTCTTATTGGATTGTCTTCTTTATTACTATATAGTGTCTTTGTCTCTTCTTACACTATTTGCATTAAAGTCTATTTTGTCTGATATAAGTATTCATACCCTTGCTTTCTTTTGACATCCATTTGTACAATAAATGTTTCTCCATTCCCTCACTTTGAACCTGCAATTGTCTTTCCACAGGAAATGAGTCTCCCGTAGGCGTCAAAAGACTCCTAGAGATGAGTCTTTCCTTTTCATCAATTGTCACCCTATGTCTTTTTTAAGTTTTTATTTAATTTCCAATTAGTTAACATACAGTATTATATTAGTTTCAGGTGTACAATATAGTGACTCAACACTTCCATACAACACCCTGTGTTCATCACAGGTGAACTCCTTAATCCCCATCACCTATTTAACCCATTCCCCCATGCATCTCCCCTCTGGTGACCAGCAGTTTGTTCTCTATAGATAAGAATCTGTTTCTTAGTTTGCCTCTCTCTCGTTTCTTCCCCTTTCCTCATTTGTTTTGTACATTAAATTCCCCATATGAGTGAAATCATGTGGTATTCTTCTGTCTCTGACCGACTTAGTTCACTCAGCATAATACTCCCAACCTCCATCCACATCATTACAAATGGGAAAATTTCATTCCTTTTAATGGCTAACTAAGATTCCACTGTATATATATATATACATATATATATATATATATATGCTATATTTTCTTTATCCACTCAACATTCAATGGACAATGGACACCTGGGCTGTTTCCATAATTTGGCAATTGTAGATAAAGCTGCTATAAACATCGGGATGCATGTATCCCTCAGAATTAGTATTTTTGTACTCTTTTAGTAAATACCTGGTTGTGCAATTGCTAGATCATAGAGTAGCACTATGTTAACTTTTTGAGGAATCTCCATACTATTTTCTACAATGGCTGCACAGTTTGCATTCCCATCAACAAAGCAAGGTGATTCCCCTTTCTTCACATCCTCAACAACAGTGGTTGTTTCCTATGTGGTTGATTTTGACCACTCTGACAGTTGTGATATCATATCATCAGTGAGCATCCTATATCTTCTGATGGGAGCATTTAGTTCATTTACATTCAAAGTAAGCATTTTTAAAAATATAGTCATTTAAATTCAAGTTAGTGAACATACAGTGTAGAACTGGTTTCAGGAGTAGAACCCAATGATTCATCATTTACATATAACACCCAGTGCTCATCCCAACAAGTGCCCTCTTTTTTTTTTTTTAATTTTAATGTTTTATTTATTTCTGAGAGAGAGAGAGAGAGCATGAACAGGGGAGGGTCAGAGAGAGAGGGAGACACAGAATCTCAAACAGGATCCAGGCTCTGAGCTAGCTGTCAGCACAAAGCCCGATGTGGGGCTGGAACCCACAAACCGTGAGATCATGACCTGAGCCAAAGTTGGACGCTTAACCGACAGAGCCACCCAGATGCCCCAACAAGTGCCCTCCTTAATGCCCATTACCCATTTAGCCAGCCCATCTGACCACCTGCCATCAACTCTCAGTTTGTCCTCGGTATTTATGGCTTGCCTCCTTCTCAGTTTGTATCTTATTTCTCCTTCCCTTCTCCTATGTTCATCTGTTTTGTTTCTTAAATTCCACATATGAGTGAAATCATATGATATTTACCTTTCTCTGACTGACTTATTTCGCTTATATGCTTATATGCTATGGTTCCATCCACATTGTTGCGAATCACAAGATTTCATTCTTTTTGATCACCGAGTAATATTCCTGTGTGTGTGTGTGTGTGTGTGTGTGTGCACGAGCACACACGTGCGCACATATATACCACATCTTCTTTATCTATTCACCAGTGGACATTGGGCTCTTTCCATAATTTGCCTACTGTTGATGGTGCTGCTATAAACATTGGTGTGCATGTGCCCCTTTGAATCAGCATTTTTGTATCCTTTCGATAAATACCTAGTGATGCAATTGCTGAGTTGTAGGGTAGTTGTATTTTAAATTTTTGAGGAGCCTCCATACTGTTTTCCAGAAGGTATGCATGAGTTTGCATTCCCACCAACAGTGGCGAAGGGTTCTCCTTTCTCCGCATCCTCGCCAACATCTCTTGTTTGCTGAGTTGTTAGTTTTAGCCATTCTGACAGGCTTGAAGTGGTATCTCATTGTGGTTTTGATTGGTATTTCCTTTATGATGACTGCTGTTGAGCATCTTTTCATGTGTCTCTTACCCATCTGGATGTCTTCTTTAGAAAAAAATGTTGACTCATATCTTCTGCCCATTTCTCCACTCAATTATTTGTTTTTGGGTGTTGACTTTGATAAGTTCTTTATAGATTTTGAATACTAACCCTTTATCTGATAAGTCACTTGCAAATATCATCTCCTATTCAGCAGGATGCCTTTTAGTTTTGTTGATTGTTTCCTTCGCTATGCAGAAGTTTTTCATTTTGATGAGGTCCCAATAGTTAATTTCTGCTTTTGTTTCCCTTGCCTCCAGAGACATATCTAGTAAGAAGTTGCTGTGGCAGAGGTCGAGATTGCTGCTTGTTTCCTCCTGTAGGACTTTGATGCTTTCCTGTCTCACATTTAGGTCTTTCCTCCATTTTCAGTTTATTTTTGTGTATGGTGTTAGAAAGTGGTCCAGCTTCATTCTTTTCCATGTTGCTGTTCAGTTTTCCCTGTACCATTTGCTGAAGAGACTGTGTTTTTTCCATTGGATACTCTTTCCTGCTTTGTCAAAGATTAGTTGGCTGCACATCTGTGGGTCCATTTCTGGGTTCTCTATTCTGTTCCATTGATCTATGTGTCTGTTTCTGTGCCAATACCATACTGTTTTAAGGATTCCACTTTGTAGTACAACTTGAAATCCAGAATTGTGATGCCTCCAGCTTTGTTTTTCTTTGTCAACATTACTTTGAGGATTTTTGTGGTTCCATACATATTGTAGGACTGTTTGTTCTAGCTCTATGAAGAATGCTGGTGTTATTTTGATAATGATGGCATTGAATGTGTAGATTGCTCTGGGTAGTATAGACATTTTAACAATATTTGTTCTTCCAATCCATTAGCATGGGAGGTTTTTCCATTTCCTTGTCTCTTACTCAATTTATTTAATAAGTTTTCTATAGTTTTCAGTATACAGATATTTTACCACTTTAGTTAGGTTTATTCCTTGGTATCTTATGGTTTTTGGTGCAATTTAAATGGGATTGATTCTTGATTTCTCTTTCTGCTGTTTTATTACTGTTGTATAGAAATGCAATCAATTTCTGTACATTGGTTTTAATGTCCTACGAGTCTGCTGAATACACCTATCAGGTCTAATAGGTTTTTGGTGGAGTCTTTCAAGTTTTCATGTAGATTATCATGTCATCTGTGAAAGTTTGACTTCTTTGCCACTTTGTATGCCTTTATTTATTTTTGTTGTCTGATTGCTAAGGCTAAAACTTACAGTACTATGTTGAACAACAGTGGTGAGAATGGACATCCCTATCATGTTCCTGACCTTTGTGGCAAAGCGTTCAATTTTTCCCCCATTGAGGATGATATTTGCTGAAGGCCTTTCATATATGGCTTTTATGATGTCAAGGTATGTTCCTTCTATCCCTACTTTCTTTAGGGCTTTTATAAATAAAGGATATTATATTTTGTCAGATGCTTTTTCTGCATCTACTGATGCAGAATCTTATGGTTCCTATCCTTTCCTTTATTAATATGGTATATCACAATGATTGATTTGCGAAGACTGAACCAAACTGCAGTGCAGGAAATAATCCTCAAAGTAATTGTTGATAAAATCTATTTACTCACATTTTGTTACCTTTTTGTGGTTGTTTTTGTAGTCTTTCTCTGATCCTTTCTTCTCTTGCTCTTTCATGGTTTGGTGGCTTTCTTTAGTGAAATACTTGGACTCCTTTCTCTTTATTCTTTGCATATTAGTAATTTTTGATTTGTGGTTACCATCAGGATTGTATATAACCTCTTCTGCATATAGCAGCCTATATTAAGTTGATAATCTCCTAAGTTTGAACCCATTCTTTACTCCTCTCCTCTATATGCTTTCGGTATATAGAGTCATATTTTGCATCCTTTATTTTGTGAATAGTTAGGTTGATTTTTACAAATATAGTTATTTTTATTGCTTTTGTGTTTCCTACTTTTTATACTCCCATTTATGGTCTTCTCTTTTCAGTCAAAGTGTTCCCTTTTGTTGGGAGCCGTTTCTGAACTCATAAGTTGAGAAAAAAACTCTTTGTGAGGTTAAGTTGTGCAGACTCTTACTGTCAGATGGTGAACGATATCCACCCCCACCCAACTGTTTCTGTTTGAGCACTAACCCCCAAGGCACCTAGTTGATTGGTATTAGGAGTCACTCATTCTAGCCTTGATACACTGATTCCACTTTGTGAAGGAACTTCATGTATGAACTTCTTCTTTTGTGGTTATGGGAGCAACATTGCGTTCCTGAAAGACCTGTTTTTCTTAATACCTCCCATTAAGCGATGAACAGGCTATTGAGCCCTATTCACAAAGAACTAACTTTTGCCTTTGCTATGCTAATGCCCCCTCTGGGCTGTTCCCCATACCTTTTTGCATATCAATGTTCTGGAGAATCTTTACTGATAAAAGAATTTATCATCAGAAAGACATTTCTGTGATTGGCTCATTTTAGCCACTCTGACTGGCGTGAGGTGGTATCTCAGTGTGGTTTTGATTTGTATTTCCCTGATGAGGAGGGATGCTGAGCATCGTTTCATGTGTCTGTTGGCCATCTGGATGTCCTCTTTGGAGAAGTGTCTGTTCATGT
>NW_024081168.1:9134-79289 GCF_003009895.1 Hyaena hyaena
ATTTGTAAAAAAAAAAAAAAAAAAAAAAAAAAAAGAAAGACATTTCTGTGCCGTCTCCCAAACACTAAATCATAAAATAAAGTTGAGTCTCAGACAGTGCAAAGAGGCCTGGCTGGTGACCAGAAAGAATCTCATGTCTCTCTCATCGCTCCCTCACAGACACCGTCCATCATTCAGGGACCCCTGGACCTGCCGGAGCGGGACTCCAGCACCCTTTAACATTTTTTGTAGGGCTTTGTTAGTGTTCATGAATTCCTTTAGTTTTTGTTTGTCTGAGATACCCTTCAAATCCCTTTTATTCTGAATGATAGCCTTGCTGGATATTGTAATCTTGGCTGAAGGTTTTTACCTTTTAGCACTTTGAATATATCATGCAACTCTCATCTGGCCTACAAATTTTCTGCTGAAAAGTCAGCTGATAGGGGTTTCCCTTGTATGTAGCTGTCTTCTTTTCCCATTTAGCTTTTAAAAATTTTTCTTCCTCATTATTTTTGCTATTTTAACTACTATATATCTCGCTGTGAACCTCTTTGGGTTTATTTTGTTGGGGGAATTTCTGTGCCTCCTGTATCTAGATATCTGTTTCTTTTCCCAGAGTAGAGATGTTTTCAGGTATTATTTCTTCAAATAATTTTTTTATCCCCTTTCCCCTCTCTTCTTCTTTTGGTATCCCTATAATGCAAATGTTATTATTCTTTATAGAGTCCCTGACTTTCCTAATTCTATTCTCAATTTTTATATTTTTTCTCTTACTTGCTCTCTTTGATTGCTTTCCATTACTGTGTCTTAAGGTCATTAATTCATTCCTCTGCTTCCTGTAGCCTATGTATTCCATCAATTGTATTTTCAATTTCATTTATGGTGTTCTTCCTCTCTGATGGGTTGTTTTCGATTTATTTTTTAAGGGTCTGACTTATGCCCTCCACTCTTGTCTTAGGTCCACTGCATATCATTTTGATCATTACTTTAAATTCTCTATCAGGCAGGGCACCTGGATGGCTCAACCAGTCCAGTGTTTAACCCAACTCTGGCACAGGTCACGATCTCATGGTTTATAGGTTTGAGCATTTCATCAGGCCCCACACTGACAGCATGAGGCCTGCTTGGGATTCTTTCTCTCCCCCTCTCTCTCTGTCCCTCTCCAGTTGTGCTCCCCGCCTCTCAAAAATAAACTTTAAAAAAAAGTATATTCTTGGGGCACCTGGGTGGCTCAGTCGGTTAAGTGTCCAACTTCGGCTCAGGTCAGGATCTCACAATTTGTGAGTTCAAGTCCCACATCAGGCTCCCTACTGTCAGTGTGGAGCCTGCTTTAGATCCTCTGTCCCCCTCTCTCTCTGCCTCTCCCCTACTCATTCTCTCTCTCTCAAACATAAACATTTAAAATTTTTTAAAAATGTAAATTTTCTATCAGGCGTATTACTTATATCCATTTCACGTAGGTCTCTTGCTGTGGTTTTATCTCATTCTTCGATTTGGGACATATCCCTGTCTCACCTCATATTTTCCAACTCTCCATGCCTGTTTCAGTGTGTATGAAAGTCTGCTATGTTTTCTGCAATGACGTTAGTGGCATAATGAAGAAGAGGTCCTGCAATTCCCTGCAATGCAGTATTCCTTGTTCCCCAGGACATGTCACGTCAGAAATTGTCAACTATGCATTTTGCTTATGTCCTGCTATTGTGTCATGGCTGCTTTTTCCTTCAGTCCAATCATCTACAGAGGCTCTCTTTGCCTGTTATATGCAATGTTTCATTCCAGCCAGGGTGGACCATGTTTTAACAAGATGCACACCGGTGTACTTGACAAGTGAGACCTGCTGCCACAGACACCAGATCCAGATCCGTGCAAACTGCGAGGGTCAGAGGTGGTGTTGCGGGCATTTGTGCTGCTTCTGGGGGAGAGGACCCACAGTGTTGTAGACTGAGACAGCGTGACTTGGAAGGCCAGATCTTCCAAAGCATATGGCAGCAGGTCTTGGTGCAAGCCAGTTAGGTAGCAAGTATCAGTGCTTGCTGGTTCCTGCACATGTTGGCATGGTGGGCACAGAGGGAAATGGTGTCTGTCAGCTCCTTTGTTCCTGGAGTGGTCTCCTTGCAATTCCTTCCTCTGAAATAAGTAAGTAATTCTACATCCCATATGCCCCAGATGTTTTTCAAATTTGTGGTTCTATGGTATATCTCCAAGGACTGTTTGTCATGCTATATTTTTAAAACTGGGGACTCAGATTCCTAGTGCCCTCCAGGCTTTCTGTGAGCCAAGCCTACTGATTTTTAAAATTCCAAGCTTTAAGTCTTACTAGTTGTAAGAACTCACAAAATTCAGCCCCTCTCCCTTTCAAAGCCATATATGGGGATTTGTCTTCCATATGCAGATTCCCCAATGTGATAGCCCTTTTTTCACCCTTTTCTGCACCACTAGATCCCTCCTGATCATGGAGAGCCACAGTCTGTTTCAGTCCCAAACTGCATACCCTTTCTGCCTTGTTCAAGAAGGCCTCTTCTCTACCTTTAGTTGTAGAGTTTGTTCTGCCAGCCTTCAGGTCATTTTCTAAGTTATTTACTCTGACGTAGTTGTATGTGTGGGATGAGGCAAGCTTAGGGTCCTGCTACTCCCCCATCTTCCCTGCCTTGCTCTCACTTTTTATCTTTTTTTTTTTCATTTTTCTTTCATTTTTCTTTTTCCCTCTTATTCCTTTTTTTTCTCTTTGTTCTTCTTATTCTTTAAAAAGATTTTGTTTGTAAAAACAAATGTCATACAAAAGCCTCAGCCCTTGAACTCCACCAAAAACAGTGAGGTAGCTGCTGGAACACTCTCTAAGTGGGAGGGGCCAAAAGACATGGTCTACACTACCCCTCCACCTTGAAAGCACAAACTAGTACATAGTCTGGGCACCCTAACTAGCTGGCTACCTCAGAGAATCCCGAGGCCTCTAACCACAGCCACCCAATCAAGGTGGCCATGGGTTGGTACACATTGGGACACCACGGGTTAGTACTCACCACAGTCCCAACCTTCATGCCTAGGTGACATGGATGCAAAGTACCACAAAACACTCCAAACCCACACTACTTTGCTTTCAGATAGCTTACGAGTGCACCTTGGTGCAGAATGCTCTAGAACATATTGAATGACGTCAGCCTCAGATTCAGTCACCCAGCAAGTGTGCCCCCAATGTGGAAGACTCTGGGAATCCCAAGCTCATGACTGCATTGATTTCAGCTACTTCACCAGGGCAGCCCCTATGAGGTCTATTTGTATCTTGGAACACACCTACCTGTACCAGCCTCAGCTCTAATCAATCAGCCAGGTAACACCCTGTGATAAACACCTTGGGATACTACAGCTTGCACCCAATTCAGCTTCAGCTATCTTACAAGGCTGCCTGCAGTATGGGGAACACCAGGACAATGCAGCTTGCAACCACTTCAGTTTCAGCTGTCCCATAGGGAGACATGCATGGAGTGCTCAGGGACCATACTGGCTCACACACATTTTAGCTTTAATTGTCCTGTCAAGATGTCATCCATGCAGAACACCTTAAGACCTCCCATCTTGTACTTTGCTGAAGCTTTAGCCATTTCTTTAGGGCACCCTCTTTGTGGAGAGTCCAGAAAGACCCCAGTTTACATATAATTCAGTTTTGGCTATCCTCCTTAGGTATCCTTTGGATATAGAGTCCCAGTGTCCCCATGTTCAGACCCGATTTAGGGTTACCTATCCTGTCAGAGCATCTACTGCACAGAGAGCCCAGAAACTTCCCAGTACACACACTGCCTTGGCTCCAATTGCCCCACAAGTGCATCCCCTGCAGAGAGTGCCCTGGGACAACCTGGATTGTACCAATTTCAGTCTCAGCTGTCCTGACAGGGCATCCATGTCGTGGAAAGCCCAATACCTCCAGATCCCTCTAGCCAGCCAGGAAAAGTCACCAAGCATACACAGTCTACATACAGGACAGTCATACACAAGACCATCCCTTCAAGATTAGGAGAAGTAGGTGGTTCATCTAATCCATAGAAACAAATACAGAAAGTCAAGCAAAATGGGGAGATGGAGAAATATGCTCCAAAAGAAGGAACAAGAAAAAGCTTCAGAAAAACAACTACATGAAATGGAGATACACTATATGCTTGATAAAGAATTTTAAGTAATGATCTTAAAAGATGCTCACTAGGCTGGAAAGAAGAGTGGAAGAACTCAGTGAGACCTTTAACAAGGAGAGAAAACTATAAAAAAGAACCAATCAGAGTTGAAGAATATAATAACTGAAATAAAAAACATATTAGAGAAAATCAACAATAGATTAGCAGATGCAGAATGTATCAGCAATCTAGAAGACAGGGTAATGGAAAGCACGCAAGTTAAACAGCAAAAAGGGACAAGAATAAAATAAAAAGGGAAAAGTGTAACAGATCACTTGGACAACATCAAGTGAACAAACATTTGCAATATAAGGGTCACCAAAGAAAAAGACGAAGAAAAGGGAGTAGAAAACTTATTTGAATAAATAACAGCTGAAAACTTCCCTGACCTAAGGGAAAAAATAAACATCTAAGTCCAAGAAGACCAGGGAGTTCCAAACATGATGAAGTCAAGGAAGTCCACACCACAACACAAAATAACTAAAATATCATTCACCACAATCAAGTAGGATTTTCCCAGGGATGCAAGGATGGTTCAATATTCATAATCAATGTGATACATCACATCAACAAGAGAAAGGATAAAAAACATATGATCATCTCACTAAATGCAGAAAAGAATTTGACAAAGTACAATATACATATATGATAAAAACTCTCAACAAAATAGATTTAGAGGGAACATACCTCATCTTTAAAAAGGCCATAAATGAAAAACCCACAGTTAATATCATACTTAATAGTGAAAAGCTAAGAGCTTTTCCACTAATAACAGGAAAATGGCAAGGATATCCACTCTTACCATTTTTATTCAACATAGTACTGCAAGTCCTAGACACAGTAATCAGAAAAGAAAAATAAATAAGTGGCATCTGCATTCCTAAAGGAGAAGTTAAACTCACTATCTACACATGACATGATACTAACAACAAAGGACCAAAAAGAGAAATTAAGAAAACAACATCATTTACAATTATACCAAAAAAATAATAAAATACCTATGAATAAATTTAACCAAAGAGGTGAAAGACCCATACTCTGAAAACTATAAAACACTGATGAAAGAAACAGAAGAAGACACAAACAAATGGAAAGATACTCCATGCTCATGATCAGAAGAACCAACATCATTAAAATGTCAATGCTACACAAAGTAATCTACAGATTTAATGTAATCTACACAAAACACCAAAAGCAATGGTCACAAAACTGGAAAAAATAATCCTAAAATTTGCATGGAACAAAAGACCTGAATAGCCAAAGCAATCTTCAGAAATAAGAACAAAGCTGGAGATATCACAATTCCACATTTCATAATATACTACAAAGCTATAGTAGTCAAAACCATATGGTACTGGCACAAAAATAGACACATAAATCAATGCAACAGGATAGAAAACCCAGAAACAAATGCATGATTCTAGTGGTCAATTAATCTATGACAAAGGAGACAAGAATATACACTGGGGAAAAGACAATCTCTTCAATAGATGGTGCTGGGAAAATTGGACTGCTTTTCAACACCATACAAAAAATAAATAAATAAACTTAAATGGTTAATTTAGCTCTTTAGTAGACCTAAATGTGAGACCCAAAACTATAAAAATATTACAAGAGAACACAGGTAGTAATTTCTCTGATGTCAGCCCTGGCAACATCTTTCTAGACAATCTCCTAAGACAAGGGAAACCAGCAACAACAAAAAATATTGGGTCATCATCGAAATAAGAAGTTTTTTCACAGGAACGGAAACCATCAACAAAAGGAAAAAGCAATCTACTGGATGGGAAAAGATATTTGCAAATTATATATCCAATAAGAGGTTAAATATATAAAGAACTTATACAAATCAACACCAAAACAAACAATCCAATTTAAAAATGGGAAGAAGACCTGAATAGAACACATACAAATGGCCAACAGACACATGAAAAGATGCTCAACAACATCAATAATCAGAAAAATGGAAATTAAAATCACAATGAAATATCACCCTACACCTGTGAGCATAGCTGATAAAAAAGGAATAACAATGTTGGCATATGAAGAGAAAGGAACACCCCATACACTGTTGGTGAAAATGTAAATTAGGACAGGAACTGTTGAAAACGGAAAAATTTCTCAAAAAATTTAAAATAGAAACATATGATTTAATAATTCCACTATTGGGTATTTATCCAAAGAAAAACAAAACAGGGGCGCCTGAGTGGCTCAGTTGGTTAAACATCTGACTTTGTCTCAGGTCATAATCTCACGGTTTGTGATTTCAAGCCCCGTGTCAGACTCTATGCTGATAGCTCGGAGCCTGGAGCCTGCTTTGGATTCTGTGTCCTCCCCTCTCTCTGCCCCATCTCTGCTTGTGCTCTGTCTCTCTCTAAAAAAATAAATAACCATTAAAACTTTAAGAAAAGAAAAACAAACAGTAACATGAAAATATATACGACAACAGTCAAAATATGGAAGCAAAGTAAGTGTCCATCAATGTATGAATGCACAAGGAAGATGTGGTGTATACATACGCAAGCATATGCGTGCACGCACACACAGGAATATTACTCAGCCATAAAAAAAGTTTGAAATCATGCCATTTCCAACAACATGTATGTGCCTTCGGGGTATTATGCTAAGTGAAATAAGTCAGACAGAGAGAGACAAACACCATATGATTTCACAATCATATGTGGAATCTAAAAAACGAATGAATATATAAAGGAAAAGCAGAACCACAACTACAAATACAGATAACAAACTGATGGTTACCAGAGAGGAGAGGGGTTAGGGGCATGGAAAAAAATGGGTGAAAGGGAGTAGCAGATACAGGCTTCTAGTTATGGAATGAACTAGTCATGGGAATAAAAGGTGTAGCATAAGAAATATAGCCAATGATGTTGTAACTCTGTTATATGGTAACAGATGGTAGCTACATTTGTGATGAGCACAGAATAACATATAATAAAGTTGAATCACTGTGTTGTACGCCTGAAACTAATGTACCTTTGTGTGTCAGATACACTCATTTTTTTAAGTTTATTTATTTATTGTGAATGTGTGTGTGAGAGAGAGAAACATAGAGAGCTGGGAGGGGCAGAGAGAGGGAAAGAGAATCACAAGCAGGCTCTGCGCTGTCAGCATGGAGCCAGATACAGGGCTCAAACCCACAGACCGTGAGATCATGACCTGAGCTGAAACCAAGAGTCAGACACTCAACTGACTGAGCCACCTAGGTGCCCTTATTCTCAAAATTTTAAAACTAGGAAAATAAAAATTGAGCAATAATGAGATTCCATTTCCTACTCATCAGATTGTCAATATTTTTCAGGTACAACAATATCAAGTGTTAATGATGTGAATAAATGAAGAATCATATATTTGTTGGTGAAATACATAAATGGATATAACCATTTAGGAGTGTAATCTGTAAATATCTGGTAATGTTAAAAATGTTCGTTACCTGAGAAATTCTTGCATATTTCCAAGGAAGGCATATGTGAGGATGTTCATTGGCATATTATTGGCAATAATGAAAAATTATAAACAGCCTACAAGCCCATAAATAGAGAAATTAATAGGTAAATACGTGGTATATTGTAGGATTGAATGTACCTGGTTGCCACAAAGGAAAGACATTTCCCACTCTCCCTTTTCTTAATTTCCTTATGAAAATTTAATTGTAAAGCAGCTTTCTGTCTCTTTGATATGTATGCAAATCTTTGTGAAAGCCAAATAAGCATTATAACTCAGGAATATTTTTCTTAGAGGCCTGACCACCATCTCTTTGAAATATTAACATCAAGGAAGGTAAGTCCTTATCTCCCTGTTACCCTGGAAGTTTATGCTAGGTGCTTTGCTTCACATTTTAATTGCCTGTTTATCAGAGAGAGAAGAAACGTTTTTTTTTTTTCTTTTGATAATTTAAATGCATGGCCACTTAAATTACTTGTTGAATTCTAGGAGTTATGTAAATCTAATAGTGCTGTCAAGTCACTTTACTTGAGGACAAGTAATGGTTTATCTAACAACATGTACATAATGGATTTTATCTGCTTGGCTCTATAAAAGAATGGCATGTCTTTCTCTCCTTGCAATCTTAGTAGTGGATTGCCTATCATTGACATCCCAGTTTGGTTTAATGCTTATTCAATAATAAAATATTTTTCTTTCTTTTCTGTATTTACAAAAACGATTTTGTGGGTTAGCATATTTTTTAAAATTTTTCCAGTATTCATAACAGAAGTATACTATCTATTATTAAAACTGAATAAATTACATATATATATATATCAACATGGAAATATCTAAATTTATCTGAGCGAAAAAAATAACTTCAATGGTACATGTAGTATGATTTCATTTGTGAAAATTTAAATATATATAAATACATTATAAACCATATTTATATTTGTATATAAGTGTATTTATATTTGTATATAAATATGGTTTATATATATATAAAACTACTCTGAGATATATCTATCTATCCTGCATATATAGAGAAAGAGTATGGCCAAGAAGGATACACACCCAATTCAGGATTGTGACTGCCTGTGTTTAGGACTCGAAAGAGGGGTAAAAAGCAGACTTCACTATCTCTGTTATGTTTAATTTAGAAAAAGAGAGCAATGAGACTAACATGACAAATGTTAATCTTCAGGAAGTGGATACAAAAATGTTTATTATATGACTCTGTACCTTTTAGTGTGTATTAATAATAGTACTCATGATAATGATGATGATGATGATAATGATAATAATAATAATAATAATAACGTAGTTGTTTTTTCCCCTGTGTCTGCTGTTCTCTTTCCAAAGCAAATATTTTTTTCCCAAGTTTCCTACATATTTGTGGCAGCAACTAGCAGTTCAACACTTGCTAGCAGCTGGGGTTAGGGACACAGAGAGAAACCCAGAGAAAATGTGAAAACCTGACACCCAATTAGGTACCAGTACTTTTTGCCTGTTGTGACTTTTGGAAGTTGTATGGACTTCCAAGTTCAGAGAAATGCTTTCTGGTGGAATTCTACCTTTGAGAGCCCTTCTTATAGCTATCACCAATATTAAGAATCTGGCCATAGGCCAGGGAAAGGTTATACTGCTTACGTATTTAATCTGCCCTGCATACTGCAGGGTCCTTGCTTAGTCTTATTAACATCTGAAAAGCTTGTCTTTTTCAGATTTGCTGAGTACTGGACTGTTCCCTGATTCCCAAGGGAAAACTCTCAATTTTTTCCTTGGCAAAGCCTCTGCAAAAGACTCAGAACAAAGAAGACTTCTAGGTCAAAAAGGACTGACAAAAAATATAAGATCCCCACTATTTTTTGTATTCTAATTGGTCATTTGTGGAAACTGCTTAAAAAGCAGAGAGCTTAAAGGCTTCAAATCATAAGAATATAGGGTGCTGCTATGCCTGTGCAGAGACCGACAGGCTGTAAAGCAAAACAAAATCTGCTGTCTGGATTTAGGAGCAACAGCCAATGGTGTTTGGGGACACATTTGTTTCTTTTAGCACAGGAAACCAATATTCTTCAGAGACTGACTACTCCATCACTGGCTAACTTCTAGGTCCAGTCAAACTTACAGAGAAAGGAATCAAAATACTGCAAATTTAAGCCGATGTTCTAGTTCCTGTTAAATTACAGTTCCTAACTTAAGGATGTTATCTTGAGCGAAATAAGTCAGGCAGAAAAGGACAGATACCATATGATTGCAAGTATTAGTGGATTAGGAGGAACTTAATGGAAGACCATGGAGAAGGGGAAAAATAGTTGGGGAGAGGGAGGGAGGCAAACCATGAGAGACTCTTGAATACTGAGAACAAACTGAGGGCTGATAGAGGTGGGGGAGAGGGGAAGGGGGGTGATGGGCATGGAGGAGGGCACTGGTTGGGATGAGCACTGGGTATTATATGGAAACCAACTTGACAATAAACTATTTACAAAAATAAATAAATTACAGTTCTTATAATGCACGTAAATCTGATACAATGTGATAATATGAAACCAATAAGATTGGTACTTTAAATACACCTTTGGACATATACACACTCCTATCCAAACATATGAAAGGGCTGTGACTAAATAACTGAATTTTATGTTCTGTTTGAATACCTTTTTATCAGAAAATAAATGTGTCATTAATTTGAGAACCCCCTCACCTGACTTTCAAGAGTCTCTAATCACGCTGCTAAGGATCAATTTTGATAGGGAAATTTTAGCTAAATCAACTGGTGTTTCCTAATCAGGTCCATTACAATCCAATCAGTTCTAATCTGATATGGATTTTGATAGTTAAACCAATCTAAAAAGATACCTGCTTCTCTAATTTTTAATGTCCAAAAGGAAATAACTTTTTATAGCTTTTAACAATCACTAAATTTCACACCTAACCATACACCTTAAACTAACAGACTAAAGTGGAAAAGATATTTTAAAGATTTGGGGGGGGGTAAAACTGCTTATTTTAAAATGCAAAGACTGAAACCAAGAAAGGAAACACAATTTCCCCTCTGTTCCCCTATGTCAGAGCTAAGTATTAACATGCTCTAACTACTAATAGGACAAGACCTGGTACACTTTTCTCAGTGAGGAGGTAAGTGAATGCAACAAAATACTCTTAAGTATTTTAATAAAAAGCATTTCTTCTTTAGCTTTCTATATGGAAGTTTGATAGAACTGGAATTTTACACAGAATTTGATATAGATGCATTTTGATTTACTTGGATTTTGATTAAATTGTATTTTAATGTTGGATTTCAATGTGTGGATTCCAATACAGTTGGAAAATGAAAATGAATTGCTAAATAATTCTAACACTACTTGTAGATCAGTTAAGGACTAAATGAGATAACATATACAGAGTGCCTGGCCTTGATTATATGCTCAGTAAATTTTAGTTCCCTTTGTTTATAATGATGGCTTACATGTGCATACAGGATTAATACTTTATAAAGGAGCTTGGACATAAACTCTCTGATTAGTCTCCGAACAACTGTGTGGGTTAAATAGAGCAAATATTCTTATTCGTTGAAAAAAAGTAAAAGTGACTCAAAGGAGAAGTAAGATGTCCAGCAATACCCCAGAAATGGTCAGTGAGATATCCAAAACTCATTGCAGTCCCCATATTACAAAGCCCACAGTGGTCTTTCCCCATGCCAATAGTTCTCAAACTTCAAAGTGCACCAAAAGCAAAAGGAAAGGTAGAGCTTGTTAAAACACAGTCTACTGTGCACCACCTCTACAGCTTCTGATTTAATAGGTGTGGAGCAGTAGCTGAGAATTTGCCTTTCTGACATACTGCCCAGTGATGTTAATTCTGGTCTAGGGAATATACTTTGAGAACTACAAGCCTATGCTATACTGGCAAGTCAAGAATATGTCTTACCATGGGTTAAGAATATCAGGGAGAACATTTCTCTTGCATACAGTATCACAGAACATCAGAACCACAAGGGACCTCAAAAAATCCTAGTCCAGTGGTTATAGCCTCTGGCGTATTAATAAAATAATACAATTTTTTAATCAACTTTGCCTGGCTCCACCCTCAAAGATGATTTAAATTACACAGGATAAGACCCATGCTCTGCTGAGAGAATCCTTGCTAGTAGATTGAACGTACAAAAAAACAAAAAAACAAAAAACAAAAAAAAAAAAGAAAAAGAAAAAAGAAAAAAACTAAAGGATGGAAGCAATTGAACATATACAGTAATTCAAATACACATGAAAAATTCAGATCTCTTGCAAACTATATAATTATAAAAGACAAATATACATGTTTGTTCTCTTAATATAGAAAGCAACTGTATAAAACAATATGTACATGACTACATTTGAGGGACTGCACCAAGGAAACATAATATATTTTACAATAAAATTACAAAGAAGGAAAGTAAAAGCAGAGTCATAATAAAGGAAATGAACTTACAAAATGGTAATTTGAATCCACAAAAGCAAATAAAGAGAACCATAAATTGTACCAAGAAGGTTAATAAAACAAACTATAAATGTAACCCTATTCTCCTTCTTCCCTCAACCTCTTTAAAAGACATAAAGTTGGGGCATCTGGGTGGTTCAGTCAGTAAAGCATCCAACTCTTGATTTCACTTCAAGTTATGATCTCACAGTTTGTGAAATCAAGCCCTACGTTGGGCTCTGCAATGATAGTGCAGACTCTGCTTGGGATTCTCTCTCCCTCTCTCTGCCCCTCTCCTGCTTGCGCTCTGTCTCTGTCTCTCTCAAAATAAATCAGTACTTTTAAAAAGACAAAGTTTCATAAGGTAATTATTATAACAATGTATTATTGGGTTTTTAACACAATATGTAATATGTACAATAATAATAACAATAATAGCATTTAATACTAAATAAAGCAGTAAAGGAATATATGAAAAAAAGGCATGTCACATTAGAAAAATAAAATAGCAGGAGAGGAGATAAGATGGCGAGAAGTAGGGAGCTACATACATTTCGCTCGCCCACATCTCTCAGAGAAGGCCTGAAGTCATAGGACACTGAACCTCAGGAGTCTGAGAAGAAAAGAGACAGAGTCCACTAAGAAAACACCCTCATAGGTGTGTGATTGTGAACTAGGGAAGATAAAACGGGCTAGGACCTGGAGGTACAGAGGGAGGAGAGGGAGTCTCCTTCACAGGGAGCCGCAGTGAGTGGAGGGAAAGAGAAAGAGCAGCTGAAACTGCTCATAGAACCATCCTTGGAGAAGAGAAAACCTCAGCTTGGGACAGAGAGGGTCCTAACATCCCATCCCTAACCACAGGGAGTTGAGAGAGTGATCCTATTTCTTGCTAGGGCGCTGTCTTTGGGCTGGGTGCCCTGGTCCCAGGTGGCACCAGGAGAAACTGCTCCGCTGCCCTTCCAGCTCGGTCCCAGGCTGGGGAGCAGCAAAGCCTGCGCGAACACATTTCGGACAGTATCAATGAAGCCTGCAGACTAAGACCTGGAAATGAGGCAAGTCTTAGGACACGGAGCATGACTCGCCTTGGCTACACCCCCAGCAAAGGGAGATCAGACCCAAAAGAGTGATCTGCAATGCTTGGTTGCAGAAGGGCCTGGGGTGCCACCATTGTTCTGCCCACAATCACCAGGGCAGGACCTCAGGGAGCAACCTCTGGGCAGGTAGAGGCTAAGACCTGCCTACACCAAACCATGCCCATCCTTGCTACAGAGATGCTTTTTCTTTTTTTTTAATGGAGCCCGGGGCAAGACCAACATGGATGCACTGTCATGATTAATTCTAGATCAATTCATTCTATCGTGCTATATTTTCCCTTGTCTCAATTGTATACCTGCCCTCTACTAGACTGGACACTCGGGCCATTGGTTTGATTACACAGTCACATTTAATCCATTCTCAAGATGTATATTCTACACCTCAACTCCTACCTTTCTATCTCTCTCTCTGGAGTAATCAGACTATATATTTTCTCTGGGTAACATTATCTTCATTTCTTTCTCCTCGCCTCCTACCACATTTTCGCCTTTCTCTCGCTGAATTAAACTTCTTATTCTCACTGCCCAGTCATTGTCCAATTTCGCTTTATCACTTCCCCTGTCATTTCTCTCTTTGTATATGCTCTTCCATCAGCACTGCATACACTAGGCTCTTTATTTGTAGCTGGGAATTAGGCTTTTATGCTTTTAGACTGTCCTTCGTCTTTTGGATTTTTTTTCTTTTTCTTTTTCCCTTTCAGGTTTATTGTTTGTTGGATTTCTCTGTCCGTTTGTGGGACTTTGTTCCATGTGTATTTGTCTGCCTGTTTAACTTTTCTGTGCCACCTTAAGAAAAAAGCCAAAGTACACATGGTGGAGAGTCCCAAATGCCACTACGAGTAGAGAAATAAAACAACCAAAGCCTCAACAAGCCAGATCAAGAGAAACCATTTGAAGAACACTTCCTGAATGGACAAGCCCTGGACAGTCAAAGAGCCCTCTTTAATATAGCAGTACTCGCAGGTGCAGAGCATACAATGAGCTTTTAAAACTGACAAGAGACAGAAAGCTAGCCAAATGATGAAACGGAACTCTCCTCTAAAGAAATTCCAGGAAGAAATGACAGCTAAAGAACTGCTCAAAACAGATACAAGCAACATAACTGAACAAGAATTTAGAACAATAATCATAAAATTAATCGCTGGGCTTGAAAAAGGCATGGAAGACATCAGAGAAGCTATTGCTACAAAGACAATGAAGCTTAAAAATAGTTGTGATGGATTAAAAAATGCTATAAGTGAGATGCATAATAAAATGGAATTCCCCAATGCACGGATTGAAGAGGCAGAGAGAAGAGGGGCATTAGAAGACACAATTAGAGAAAAAGAGGAAGCCAAGAAAAAGAGACATAAACTGATCCAGGAAAACGAAAGGCGAGTTCCAGAACTGAGTGATACAATCAAACAGAATCCCAGAATAGGAATCATAAGAATCCTAGAATAGGAAGAGAGAGGGAAAGGGACTGAAGGATTACGTGAACAAATTATAACAGAGAACTTCCGCAATTTGAGAAAGGAAACAGACAAGGAAATCCAAAAGGCACAGAGAACTCCCCTCAGATGTAACTTCAATCGATCTTCTGCATGACATATCATAATGAAAATGCCATAGTATAATGACAAAGAGAGAATTCTGAAAGCAGCTAGGGATAAAAGGGCCTTAACATACAAAGGGAAACCTATCAGACTGGTTACAGACCTATCTACTGAAACTTGGCAGGCCAGAAAAGAATGGCAGGAGATCTTCAATGTGATGAACAGAAAAAATATGCAGCCAAGAATCCTTGATCCAGCAAGCCTGTCATTCAGAATAGGAGAAATAAGTGTCTTTCCAAATAAACAAAAATTGAAAGAATTCATCACCACAAAACCAGCCCTACGAGAAATCCTGAGGGAGACTCTATGAGGGAAATGTTGCAAAGAACGCAAGGTACCTGAGACACCACTACAAGCATGAATCCTACAAAGAACACAATGACTCTGAATCCATATATTTCAATAACAACACTGAATGTAAATGGACTAAATGCGCCAATCAAAATCCATAGGGCAGTAGAATGGATAAAAAACAATATACATTGATTTACTGTCTACAAGAGACTCATTTTAGACCTGCGGATATCTTCAGATTGAAAGTAAGGGGATGGGGAAATATCTATAATGCTACTGGATGTCAAAGCAAGCTGGAGAAGCTATACTTATATCAGACAAACTGGACATTAAAGTAAAGACAGTAACAAGGGATGAAGAAGGGCATTATGTAATAATCACAGGATCTATCCAACAAAAAGAGATAAAATTTATAAATGTCAACGCACCGAATATGGGAGCATGCAAATACGTAAAACAATTGATCACAAAGAGAAACAATCTTATGGACAAGAATGTGCTAACAGCACAGAACGTCAATACTCCACATACAGCAATGGATACATCAACTAGACAGAAAATAACTAAGAAAACAATGGACCTGAATGACACACTGGACCAGATGGTTTGACAGATATGTATAGACTCTACATTCTGAGGCCATGGAATTCACATTCTTCTCAAGTGCACGTGGAATAATCAACAAAGACACAATGGATTTAAATGACACACTGGACCAGATGGATTTGACAGATATATTTAGAACTCTACATCCTGAGGCTATGGAATTCACTTTTTTCTCAAGTGCGCATGGCACATTCTCCAAGATAGATCACATACTGGGACACAAAACAGCCCTCCATAAATATAAAAGAACTGAGATCATACCATGCACACTTTCAGATCACAATGCTATGAAACTCAAAATCAATCACAGGAAGAAGTCTGGAAAACCTCCAAAAACATGGAGGTTAAGTAACACCCTACTAAAGAATGAATGGGCCAATCAGGCTATCAGAGAAGAAATTTAAAACTATATGGAAACAAATGAAAATGAGAATACAACAATCCAAACTCTATGAGATGCGGCAAAAGCAGTCCTAAGAGGAAAGTACACTGCACTCCAGACCTATTTCAAGAAATTAGAAAAAGTACAAGTGCAAAATCTAACAGTGCACCTAAAGCAACTAGAGGGAGAGCAACAAGAGCACCCCAAACCTAGGAGGAGAAGAGAAAAAATAAAAATGAGGGCAGAAATAAACAATATAGAAACCAAAGAAACCATTGAACAGATCAATGAAACCAAGAGTTGGTTTTTTGAAAAAATAAACAAAATTGACAAACCTCTAGCCAGGCTTCACAAAAAGAAAAGAGAGAGCACTCAAATACACAAAATAATGAATGAAGATGGACTATTACAACCAACACTTCAGAAATACAAGCAATTATCAGGGAATACTCTGAAAAATTATATGCCAACAAACTATACAACTTAGAAGAAATGGACAAATTCCTAAACACACACTCAGGACCAAATTCACACGGAAAGAGAGACAAAATCTGAACAGACCGATAATTAGTGAAGAAATTGAATCATTTATCAAAAAACTCCCAACAAATAAGAGCCCTGGGCAGATGACTACCCTGGGGAATTCTACCAGACATTTAAAACAGAGTTAATACCCATTCTTCTCAAGGTACTCCAAAAAATAGAAAGGGAAGGAAAACTTCCGTACTCATTATATGAAGCCAGCATAACTTTGATTCCAAAACCAGACAGAGACCCAGCAAAAAAAGAGAACTATTCATAAAGGCCAATATCCTTTATGAATGCGGATGCAAAAATCTTCAACAAGATACTTGCAAATCGAACTCAACAGCACATAAAATGAATTATCCACAAAAGTCAAGTGGGATTCATTCCTGGGTGACAGGGCTGGTTCAATATTTGCAAATTAATCGATGTGATACATCACATCAACAAAAGAAAAGATAAAAACCATATGATCCTGTCAATAGATCAAAAAAGCATTTGACAAAATACAGCATCCCTTCTTAATAAAGACCCTCGAAAAAGTAGGGATAGAAGGAACTTACCTAAACAACATAAAAGCCATCTATGAGAAGCCCTCAGCTAATATCATCCTCAACGCGGAAAAACTGAGAGCTTTCCCCCTGAGATCAAGAACACGACAGGGATGTCCACTCTCACCACTGTTGTTTCACATAGTGCTGGAAGTCCTGGCATCAGCCATCAGACAACAAAGGGAAATAAAAGGCATCAAAATTGGTAAAGAAGAAGTCAAACTTTCACTTTATGCAGACAATATGACACTCTACATAGAAAATCCGACAGACTCCACCAGAAGCCTACTAGTACTGATCCATGAATTCAGCAAAGATGCAGGGTACAAAATCAACGTACAGAAATCGGTTGCATTTTTATACACCAATACTGAAGCAACAGAAAGATAAATCAAGAAACTGATCCCATTCACAATTGCACACACACACACAAAAAAAAAAAAAAAAAACATAAAATACCTAGGAATAAACATTACCAAAGATATAGGAGATATGTATGATGAAAACTATAGAAAATTTATGAAGAAAATTGAAGATACAAAGAAATAGAAACATTCCATGCTAATGGATCAGAAGAGTAACTATTGTTAAAATGTCATTACTACCCAAAGCAATCTACACAGTCAATGCAATCCCAATCAAAAATACACCAGCATTCTTCCCAAAGCTAGACCTAACTATCCTAAAATTTGTATGGAACCACAAAAGACCTCGAATAGCCAAAGTAATATTGAAGAAGAAAACTAAAACAGGAATCATCACCATCCAAGACTTTAGCCTCTACTACAAAGCTGTAGTCATCAAGACAGTATGGTATTGGCACAAAAGCAGACACATAGACCAATGGAATAGAACTGAAAATTCAGAGCTGGACCGAGAAATGGATGCCCAACTAATCTTGGACAAAGCGGGAAAGAGTATCCAATGGAAAAAAGACAGCCTCTTTAACAGATGGTGCTGGGAGAACTGGACAGCAACATGCAGAAGAATAAAACTAGATCATTTTCTCACACCATACACAAAAAAAAACTCAAAATGGATAAAGAACCTGAAAATGAGACAGGAAACAATCAAAACCCTAGAGGAGAAAGCAGGAAACAACCTCCTTGACCTCCACCGCAGCAACTTCTTACTTGACACATCCCCAAAGGCAAGGAATCAAGAGCAAAAATGAACTATTAGGACCTCATCAAGATTAAAAGCTTCTGCATGGCAAAGGAAACAATCCATAAAACTAATAGGCAACAGACAGAATGGGAAAAGATAGTTGCAAATGACATATCAGATAAAGGGTTAGTCTCCAAAATCTATAAGGAACTCACCAAATTCCACACCCGAAAAACAAACAATCTAGTGAAGAAACGGGCAGAAGATATGAACGGACACTTCTCCAAAGAGGACATCCAGATGGCCAACAGACACAAGAAACGATGCTCAGCATCCCTCCTCAACAGGGAAATACAAATCAAAACCACACTGAGATACCACCTCACGCCAGTCAGAGTGGCTAAAATTAGCAAATCTGAGGACTCTAGATGTTGGCAAGGATGTGCCTCCTACACTGTTGGTGGGAATGTAAACTGGTGCAGCCCCTCTGGAAAACAGTGTGGAGGTTCCTCAAAAATTTAACACTAGAACTCCCCTATGACCCAGCGATAGCATTGCTAGGAATTTACCCAAGGGATACAGGAGTATCCCTTGCATAGGAGTGCTGATGCATAGGGCCTCATGTAACCCAATGTTTACAGCAGCACTCTCAACAATAACCAAAACATGGAAAGAGCCTACATGTCCATCAACTGACGAATGGATCAAGAAGATGTGGTTTATCTATACAATGGAATACCACATGGCAATGAGAAAGAATGAAATCTGGCCATGTGTAGCAACATGGATGGAAGTTGAGGGTGTTATGCTGAGTGAAATGAATCAAGCAGAGAAGGACAGATACCATATGTTTGCACAGATTAGGAGGAACGTAATGTACGACCATGGAGGAGAAGAAGGGGAAAAATAGTTGGGGAGAGGGAGGGAGGCAAACCATGGGAGACTCTTGAATGCTGAGAACAAAGTGAGGGCTGATGGGGATAGGGTGCAGGGGAAGGGGGGTGATGGGCAAGAAGGCAGGCACTTGTGGGGTTGAGCATTGGTTGTTATATGGAAACCAACTTGACAATAAACTTAAAAAAAAAGAAAAGAAATTAACAAGCAAAGAAATAACTGAAATTCAAGAGAAAACAAAGGGATCTAAAGAAATGACCAGTGCAGTATGCCCATTAGTCTGTAGCACTAAAGAATCTAATTAGGCAACAGGGAAAGAATCAGGGCCTCTCTTGCAATGCAGCAAATGTCTAGAAGGAGTGACTACTTTAGCAGAATGTTAAAAATGCCTTTAGATGGGTGTCTGGGTGGCTCAGTGGATTAAGCATCCAACTTCAGCTCAGGTTCATGGGTTTGAGCCCCACATTGGGCTCTGTGCTGACAGCTAGCTTGGAGCCTTGAGCCTGTCTTCGGATTCTATGTCTCCCTCCCTCTCTCACCCTCTCCTGCTCATGCTGTTTCTATCTCTCTCTCAAAAATTAATAAAACAGTTTTTTTTAAAAATGCCTTTAGAACCTAGGATATCAACACAAGAATATCCATCAGAGGAACTGATATAGTCTCTGATTTTACATTATAGTAAAGTCCAGAGAGCAGAGGAAGGTCTTATGAAAGGTTCACAGTGAGATCTGGCAATGCTAGGACTTAATCCCAGGCCAGGATTCTTTCCACCAACACCAGCTGCTTTCCTCAAAGTGTGTACGCTGAGAATGTTTCTATTTTTATGAGGGGACTCTAAAGCCCCCAAACAAGCACAGTTGACCCTTAAACAACACAGGTTTGAACTGCATGGGTCCATTTACACATGGCTGTTTTGTTTTGTTTTTTCATATATATGGTACAGTACTCTAAATGTATTGTCTCTTATGATTTTCTTAGTAACATTTTCTTTTCTTTAGCTTATTTTATTGTAAGAATACAGTGTATAATACATAAAATGTTATAAAATATGTGTTAATCGACTGTTTTATGTTATCAGTAAAGCTTCTGATCAACAGTAGGCTATTAGTAGTTAAGTTTGGGGAAGTCAAAAGTTTATATGTGGATATTTTACTGCACAGGGGAGAGGGGTCGGTGCCCCTAATTCCCATACTGTTCAAGAGTAAACTGTACTCCATATTGAGTTCATTGTAAAAAGCTGGCAATGTAATCTCAATTTCTCTCCAGAGAATTTTTCTGGGAAAACAATCCAATTCCTTTAACTTGAGATAATTGCTCCTGTGTATGTACAACACAGGACTAAGGTGTAAGAAGCAAATGCTTTTCTGTGGACCACTTCACGTTTGTAAATATGATAGTTGCTATGTGTCACATGGAAGGCACATCCCCAAAGCCCATCTCTTTCACCTACCCTCTGGCTTCGCCTAGACATACTCTCTAGTGTCTTTTAGTACAAATGGCAGGAGGCCTGAGCTCCTGGTAGTGTGTCTGCCATTTTACAGCTAAGTGATCTTTCATTCTATATCTTTCATCAATAAAAAAGGAGGTTGTACTAGATAACTTCAAAGGTCTCTCCTAGTTCTAACATCCTATGATTATGTGAACTCTAAATTAACATTGCCAAAATCAAACTTTCAAAACTTCCATATTCAAATGAGAAAATTAGGAACCCTCCTCCGAGAAGGCAGTGGTAGCCCTAATGGCCAAAATTCAAAATCTAGGAGCTGAAGATATGAATTAAATTCCTAGCTCAGACAATAAATTTCTAGGTGAGCCTGGAAGTCCCAAAGCAAGGAACCATTCTACCCTGGGTCATTTGGTTAGGCAAGCTAACATGTGAGGAACATTAACTTTGCAAGGAATTTTGATGAAAGAGAAAAGACTCATAAATTTGGGAGATAAAAAGTATCTTCAACAACCAAACAACACTTTAATACTCAATCAAGAATATATGTTGGCCTGGGAATCAGTAGACCTAGAATCAGTCCTGATGTACCAATTACCAGCTGTGTGACATTAGTAGGAACAAGAGGCTGGGAAAGGGGCGGGCACTAACATTCACTGAAGAACCTATTATGTGCCAGGTACATAAGTTATCTGAAAATGACAAGGGAGTACTATCTTCCCCAAGATGTCTAGCAGCTTAAACATCCAAATTTAATCTCCATCAGTGTTTCAAGAACAAGGTGGAAAAGCAGATGAATTCAATCAGGCAAAACATATTCGGAATTTTGGTTTTATAACAGGCTTTAAAGAAAAGCAAGGTCAGTGAAGGTGGAGGGCATAACTGGAAGATACAATACCATATAATTAAATTTTGAGGAGCAAACTAATAAGTATGAAATCAGAAAATGGAGAGAAGAGAGAAGATAGCAGCTATATGAACATGACCAGAGCAAAAACAACAACAACAAACAACAACAACAAATACAGGAATAATGAAACATGAGATGGAAAAGATATAATAAAGGGAGTTTATTAAACATTTACCAAAATAATCAAAACCATCTCCATAATATATGATATGCTTAAAGAAAAAGAAAAGACTGGCAGAAAACATAAAAAACATCATTGTTACTGGGGACTGTTCATGATTGTTACTTTCTTATTCATGCTCTTTAGTATTTTCCAAATTATCTTAGCAAGCATATATTGATGTTACTGTTATAGTGGGAAAGGGAATAAACCTCATGCAAAAAGTTTACTCAGCATCTATTTTGTGTCAGGCACTAGAACTACAAAGACAAAGAGAACAACTATTTTGATGTAGGAAAGACTTCATAAAAAAAGTAATATATACTTGGTTGTGACTATGAGAATAAAGAGACATTTACCCAGGTGAGAAGGGATGAGGAAATTCCAAGCAAAGGAAATAGCAGAAAAAAAGACATTGAATATGAAAAAAAGATTAGAAATATTCTGAGAGCTGCAAACAATTGGCAAGTAGACAGTATAGGGAAGAATAGTAGGAAATAAACTGAAAAAGTTTTCTAAGTAGAAGACAAAATGTGAAGAGTCTTTTATGTCACACCAAGAAGTTTAAATTTCAAAAAAGAAAAGTTTAAATACAAAAGATCTTAAGAACCAAAGAATGACCAAATCATATTTTCATGGTATAAAGAGCACTTAACATGCCAAATGTTTCCAAAATGTAAGGCTGCCTCTGCCATATTTTCATATCTTTTACATATTATCTTTCAGTGGCTTCTTTATTTATTAGATATTCTTATAGCATTCCCTTAACCAGATTTCAACAACATGAAAATGTCAGGGGAGGAGCAAAAGAGAGGCAGGAATGTCAGCAGCATTATTCCCTCTCTTCTCACCACTGTTCAGGGTGAGAATTACAAAATTCTCATTTATCTGTTATTAGTACTAAATGTCCCAGAAAATAAGGAATAGTACTAACTTAAAATATCCCATCCTGTTGTTATCTTAAGTACATAAGGAAATTCCTCTTAATACAGAGCATATATTCTAAATTTGGGTTCACTAAGCATGGTCACCATAGCATGGCTGGTTGTAAATATGCCTATTTTTCTCTCCCATTAGGCCTTGTGCTAGCTGTAGCCTGGCACTGTGTCTACTTCATCTCTCTATCCCCTAGGTCTAGCACAGGACTTCACATTAGCCTCATGGTATCCACTGAGTAAAACACTCTTTTTTTTAAGTTTATTTATTTATTTTGAGAGAAACAACAGGGGAAGGGCAGAGAGAGGGAAGGACAAAATCCTAAGGAGGCTCCGCGCTGTCAGCCAGGAGCCCGACTTGGGGCTTGAACTCACAAACTGTGAGATCATGACCTGAGCTGAAATCAAGAGCCAGCCACTTAACTGACTGAGCCATCCAGACCTTAAGGTAAAATCTGCTTAACAGTTTTAAACTTTATAAAATTTCCCACAGAATATCCACTTCATTCCTAAAAGTCTTCCCTGTTAAGAAGATTTAGTTTAGTTGAGAAGATTAGTTCCTGGAAAAATCCTTTAGAAGTTTTTTTTTTTTCTTGTAAGTTTATTTATTTTGAAGAGATAGAGGGAGAGAGAGAGAGAAGGGAGCGCAGGCATGCATACAAGCGAGGGAGAGAGAGAATAACAAGCAGACTCCGTCACTGTCAGCACAGAGCTAACACGAGGCTCCATCTCATGAACCATGTGATCATGACCTGAGCCAAAACCAAGAGTCGGACACTTAACTGACTGAGCCACCGAGGCGCCCATAGTTTTTTTTTATTTCATATGAATTAACAAAAGAAATGCGCAAAAAATACAAGCCCTCTCCAAAGCACATTACTGTTCATAAGAACTAACTTATCAGCAGAGCCCAGTGACTTGCTTTGCACACATTTCTCCTAAGCTTTAACATCTGCATAAATGAATAGTATCACCACAGCTACAATTACAATGTGACTATTTACGGGCAGAAAGATGAGGACAAGGCCTAGACAATTAACCTCAGCTATGGGAAAACAGTCCCTTATTAAAATAAACACAAGGCCTAGAATGGAAAGCAACTTAGGATTCATTGGGGGTTCTAATGAAACTAAAGAACAAAATCTTTCATAAAGTCTTTTCAGTGTCAGAATTAGGGCTTTAATGCAAATTAAAGAGAAAGAGTATGTTTTCAAACTAGTTCTAGGAAAGAGCAGCATCCAAGTGCAGAGGACCTTCTCAGTGTTTTGGGATAAGGAAAGAGAAGGTTGTTGACAGAGGGAAAGAAAAGTTTCCACATTAGAAAGACATAAAAAATCAGAATAACAAGGAGATTAAGTGGAGTTTTTTTTAAATGCTTTTATGGGGATATATTTCACATACCATAAAATTCACCCATTTAAAATGCAAAAGGTAAATTTATGTTGTTTTTTGTTTCCTACTTAAAAACAAATTATACTCTTGTTAGAACATGAAAGCATGGCATCTTCAAATAATGCCAGAAATGATCATTCCTTATCATTCCCCCTTAGATGAAATTTTCATAGGATTCCATTTTACCCTAATAATTTTCACTATATAACTTCTTCAATGCAATGTTCACAATTGTTTTAACATACACTTAATTGAGCTATACAACAAAGAACGCAGCAAGTGTTTTGTTTTGTTTTGTTTTCTGGCTGATATATAATCTTGTAAAAAGTGAGCAGGGAAGCAAAATCGGCAGCCAGATCTTTCAGTGCTATCAATTCAACATTCCAAATTATAGTGATGAAGATTCAGCAAAATGGATGTTCAACTCCAAAAAGTTATCAAAAGTTCATTATTTCAAAGAATGAGAGTTCTTTTTCAGAAATATACTTTTGTAAAGGCAAATTTCCATTTTTTAAAACCTTTTTTAAAGTTTTTATTTATTTTTGAGAGAGAGGCAGAGTGAGTGGGAGAGATGCAGAGAGAGACAGGGAGATAGAATCTGAAGCAGGCTCCAGGCTCTGAGCTGTCAGCACAGACCCTGACGAGGGGCTCGAACTCACAAGCTGTGAGATCATGGCCTGAGCCAAAGTTGGACACTCAACCAACTGAGCCACCCAGGCACCCCTCACAAATATAATTTTTGAATTTATAATTACTTATACAAACTCAGTATCTCCTCTGACAAAACAGCATTACAATGATTTCAGCCATTAATAATGCCTCTGGACAAGGCAATGTTGGTCAGTATCTTTTATCTCAAGATAAAAAGAACACTGGCTTTGTAGTTCAAATTCTGGCCACACTGTTTTTACTGTCTGTGTGACCTTACAGCTGTCCTTATCCCTAATATTCCATACCTCTAGACCAAACACTCCTTCAAATAACATGGGCACACATACCCTAGGCACATTTGAGGGAACTGTCATAAACGACCAGACTCTTTCTCCACACAGAACTGTTGGGCCCAAGAGGATGGTCATAAGTCTGTACCATGGGGCTGGAGAATTTGAGGAGTAGAATGATTTGCCTGCATATTATTCAGCCTGCATATGTTCAAGCTCCACAGAACTCCTTTACTTACAGATCCTGAAGTATTTTACATTTTACATAACTATGACTAGAGAAGCTTCCTCTTGAAATGGAGAAACAAAGGGAAATCTTTCTAGCTACACTAGCCTATTCTAGGCTTAGCACAGTGCCAGAAGCTATAGTGATACAAGATGAATAAAATGTGATCCTGGCCATTGGGAAGTTTGCAATACATAAATAGAGAAAAGCAGAACAGAAACCACCACAATCCTGAATTAAATCAGGACTATAATAGAGTTGTTTTGTGGTAATAACCTAAGAAGGAATAATGAACTTGGCCTAGGGTGCTTGTGAAAGGTTTCTTATTGGTGACCCATCTGAAGGGAGGAAAGAAACAGCTATTAGCTGGTTTCCTATTAAGTATTAGGTACGGCCCTGGGTACTTTATCTTATCTCATATCATCCTAACAACTCTATGTGGAAGTTGATATCTTATTTTACAAATGAGAAAACTAAGGCTCAGACATGAGTTCTCATTACTGGAATAAAGTTCACACAGCAGAGATCTGGATGCAACTTTATAATAGAGCTTGTTGCGTTGTTGGACACAAGTAAAAAATGTATATGAAAAACTCATTCTCAATTAAACTCTGGTTTGATAAGATGGTGGAGATACAAGAAAGTCTAATACTGCAGGTTAAAACATTGTTGCCTACCAAATACAACAGTAATTTTTTAGACTCTTGAAAGCCAATTGAAATTGTGAACAGTAACAAAGTTCGCAAGATCCAAACAAGTACATCCCATAATACACTAAAGAGTTGCGTAATGAGGTGCACCTGAGCAGCTCAGTCAGTTAAGACACCAACTCTTGATTTTGGCTCAGGTCATGATCTCACGGTTCATGGGTTCAAGCCCCTTGTCAGGCTCCACGCTGATAGTGCAAAGCCTACCTGGGATTCTCTTTCTCTCCTTCTCTCTCTGCCTCTCTCCTGTTCATGCTCAATCTCTCTCTCTCAAAAAAAAAAACAAAAAAACTAATAAACTTTAAAAAGCAAAACAAAACGAAACAAAAATAAAGAGTTGCATAATGAAAAATTATGACATAAAATGGAATTCAAACAGCATTTAGTATACAGGACTGGAAATATGACCTTCATTTAAGTTCCATCACCAGCATCTCCCAAATGTGTACCCTTAGTCAATTAATAAATCTGTATAAGCCTCAGTTTCCTCACCTTTAAAAAATTTAAAAAGAGGATAAAAATGTGTTTTGTTGCTTTATGATTTTGTCATAAGGACCATAAGGACTAAAATGAACTCTTCCATGAAAATACTTTCTATATCAGTGCTGTCCAATAAAAAATGATGTATGCCACAAGTACAAGCCATGTATATAACTTTAAATTTTCTAGTAATCACACTAAAAAGGTAAAAAGAAGATCCTTTTGTAGTTCATAAGAGTGATGATTGGGTGTTCACACTGCTGTGTGACATGTGCCACCCTTAAACCCTGTTACGACGTCAGCACATTACCCATCTGATGTAGAAAAAAAAGGTAAAAAGAAATGAATTTTAATAATTTTATTTTACTCAATTTATGCAAAATGTTATAATTTCAACATGTAATCAATATAAAACATGACATTCTACATCTATAGATGTAAAAATTAAATATTCTATTTTACCATATTAAGTCTTTGAAATCCAGTATATCTTTTACATTTATAATACATCTCAATTCCGACTGGCCACATTTCAACTGCTCAGTAGCCACATGTGGTCAGTGCCTACCATAGTACACAGGGTAGTTCCAGACATGACAATATGCAGGACAATATGCAGGAACAAATCCCACTCCACCACTCTGCCAGAGGCTCAACTTTCACTTAGTGGACTTCCCTTATACCATATTTAGGCTCTCATTAGAAAGGTAGTAAAATGTAATGTTTAAAAGCACAGACTCTGGAAATAGCCTGCCTGGGTACCAGCTCTACCCATTACAGGCTTTTTAACTTCAAAGCAAACTCACTAACTTCTCTTTGCCTCAGTTTCCTTATCTACAGAATAAGGATAATTTTATCTACCATATAAAATTGTTTTGAAGATTAAGTTAATATTATAAAAAATACTTAATATAGCACCTAGAATATAATAGTGCCCGCTCTTATTGAGTTATTATTATAACTAAAATAAGAATTATTCCTTACTCTCCAAGCCTTATAAAATAAACTACCATAGACTGCATTTTATTCTCTTGTATATTATTATAGCAAAGTTTTATTAAACTTAGTCCTAAATACACTTTCAAACAGTAATATATCTTTTAGATTAACAAGAGCAAGTTCACATTGGAAAGTAATGGAAACATAGCAGTCAGAAAAGCTGACTAGGACAGGCCTGGTCATGGAGGTACTTGAACACCAGACTCAGATGTCCATATTTATTGAGCTCATAATGGAGTCAATGAAGGTTCTGACAAATGATGCTTTAGGGAAATGGTTCTCAACCCTGTATATGCATTAGAATTACTTGGGAGTTTTAAATTTTCCAGTGCCTAGGCTGCATCCCTGATCAATTAAATCAGAATTTCTAGTTCCAGATCCCAGGCTTTTATTTAAATTCCTTTCCTGATTTCAATGCACAATGAAGGTTAAGAGCTACTGCTCTCAGGAGACTTACTCAGACAGCTATCTTTCTTGGCAAGGAGACCAGTTGAAGGGAAAAAATATCTCTTCTAGGGTCTAAACAAGAGGGCGAGTTTGGTGACGACAACTGGTACTTTCCACCAGAAAAATCTTAGTCCACAGTTAAAAGCAAAAAGGACTCTAAAACCCATGCTAGAGGTAGCCAGAGTCAAAGGAGGTCATAATTGAGATATATAAGTTTAGAAATAAACTATTTGTCTACAAAGAAACCACAAATGACCACCTCTTCTCAACTTTAAATATTTACTAAATTACAAATACATGTTAGGCAAGTTCCATCCATATTAATATAAAAATTATCAAGACTAAATACACTAAAATGTATAAAGCACTAAGCTAAATGGCTTACAAGCATTCTCTAATTTACTCTTCCTAACCACATTGTAATAGGAACCACTGTTAGTTCCAGTTAAGAAAATGAAGCTCAGAAAGATTAAGTAACTTCCTCAAGGTCAAACAAATCATAAGTGAAAGAGCCAAGATTTGAATTCCAGTCCATTTGACTTCATGCTAGCAAAACCTGAGTTCCTAGCCATCTTATTTGCTATATTATGTATTTTGTGATTTACTTTGTATATTAAGAAATAAATTTTCAGATAAGGAAGCAGAGAGTCAGAGAGATTGAGCAATTTGTCCAAAATCATACAACTATTAAACAGTGGAAATGTGATTCCAATCCAAGGATACAAATGCCAAAAACCTCTAGGGTTAATACTCTTGGTACCACTTCATGTATGCCTTCTTTTTCTATTCTCCCAAAATAGCAGCCCTGGACAGTTTGGAAAACATTTTCTCAATGAGAATACAACAATCCAAAATCTATGGGATGCGGCGAAAGAAGTCCTAAGAGGAAAGTACATTGCACTCCAGGCCTATTTCAAAAAATTAGAAAAAGTGCAAGTGCAAATTCTAACAGCGCACCTAAAGCAACTAGAGGGAGAGCAACAAGAACACCCCAATCCCCGTAGAAGAAGAGAAATAATAAAAATCAGGGCAGAAATAAACAACATAGAAACCAAAGAAACAGTTGAACAGATCAATGAAACCAAGAGTTGGTTTTTTGAAAAAATAAACAAAATTGACAAACCTCTAGCCAGGCTTCACAAAAAGAAAAGAGAGAGCACTCAAAAAGACAAAATCATGAATGAAAAAAGATTGATTATAACCAATCTCTCAAAAATATAAGCAATTATCAGGGAATACTATGAAAAACTATATGCCAACAAACTGGACAACTTAGAAGAAATGGACAAATTCCTAAACACACGCTCACTGCCAAAATTCACACGGGAAGAGATAGAAAACCTAAACAGACCCATAACATCAAAACCCTAGAGGAGAAAGCAGGAAACAACCTCCTTGACCTCCACCACAGCAATTTCTTACTTGACACATCCCCAAAGGCAAGGGAATCCAGAGCAAAAATGAACTATTGGGACCTCATCAATATTAAAGGCTTCTGCACGGCAAAGGAAACAATCCATAAAACTAACAGGCAACCGACAGAATGGGAAAAGATAGTTGCAAATGACATATCAGATAAAGGGCTAGTATCCAAAATCTATAAGAATCTCACCAAACTCCACACCTGAAAAACAAATAATCCAGTGAAGAAATGGGCAGAAGACATGAATAGACACTTCTCCAAAGTGGACATCCAGATGGCCAACAAACACATGAAACGATGCACAGTATCCCTCTGCATCAGGGAAATACAAATCAAAACCACACTGAGATACCACCTCACACCGGTCAGAGTCATTAAAATGAACAAATCAGGAGAATCTAGATACTGGCAAGGATGTGGAGAAACAGGCACCCTCCTGCCATCTGAGTGGGAATGTAAACTGGTGCAGCCCCTCTGGAAAACAGTGTGGAGGTTCCTTAAAAAATTAACACTAGAACTCCCCTATGACCCAGCAATAGCGCTGCTAGGAATTTACCCAAGAGATACAGGAGTGCTGATGCATAGGGGCACATGGACTCCAATGTTCATAGTAGCACTCTCAACAATAGCCAAAACATGGAAAGAGCCTAAGTGTCCATCAACGGACGAATGGATCAAGAAGATGTGGTTTATCTATACCATGGAATACTACATGGCAATGAGAAAAAATGAAATCTGGCCATGTGTAGCAACATGGATGGACCTTGAGGGTGTTATGCTGAGCGAAATAAGTCAGGCAGAGAAGGACAAATACCATATGTTTGCACGTATAGGAGGATTAGGAGGAACTTAACGGAGAACCAGGGGGGAGAAGAAGGAGAAAAACAGTGGGGGAGAGGGAGGGAGGCAAACCATGTGAGACTCTTGAATGCTGAGAACAAACTGAGGGCTGATGGGTATGGAGGGGAGGGGAAGGGGGGTGATGGGCATGGGAGAGGACATTTGAGGGGATGGGCACTGGGTGTTATATGGAAACCAACTTGACAATAAACTATTTTAAAAAATAAATAAATAAAATAGGTGGGGGGAAAGAAAATCCTGTTGGAGAAAATCTAATTTCCAGAGGTACCACCTTATAATATTCAAATATTCACTTTTCAACAACAAAAATCACAATGTATATGAAGAAACAGGAAAGTACTGTCCAAAGGAACAAAATTAATTGTCAGAAACTGTCCTTGAGGATGTCCACATATTAGATTTACCAAAGACCTCAAAACAATAACTTTTTTTAAATGTTTTATTTAATTCTGAGAGAGAGAGAGCAAGCGAGCGTGAGACGGGAGGGCTAGAGAGAGAGGGAGATACAGAATCTGAATCAGGCGCCAGGCACTGGGCTAACCGTCAGCACAGAGCCCGATGTGGGACTCGAACCCACGAACCACGTGATCATGACCTGAGCCAAAGTCAGAGGCTTAAGCGACTGAGCCACCCAGGCGCCCCAACAATAACTTTTTAAAATATGCTGAAAGAGCTAAAGGAAAACACAGAGAACTAAAATCATCAGGAATATGATATACAAAGTGAGAATATCATTAAAGATATAAAACTTAAAGAGTGAATAGAGTCTAAGAGACATGTGGGGCACTATCAAGTGGACAAGAAAATACACTATAGGACTCCTAGAAAGTGAACAGAGAATAAAAGGGGCAGAAAGAATATTTGAAGAAATAGGAGGCAAAAACATGCCAAAACTGATGAAAGATAAAAATCTATACATCCAAGAAGCTGAACAAACATCAAGGAGGACAAACTCAGACTCACAGTGAGACACATTGTAATTAAACTGCCAAAAGCCAAAGATAAAGGGAAGATCTTGAAACCAGCAAGAGAGAAGTGACTTGTCATGTAAAAACAGACCCTCATTTATAATAGCCAATTTACCATCAGAAAACACTGAGACTAGAAGTCAGTGAGAGGACATAAAGTGTAGAAACAAAAAGAAAACTGAAAAACAAGAATTCTACTTTTGGCAAAACTATCCTTCAAAATGAAGGAGAAATTAAGACATTCCCAGGTAAACAAAAGCTGAGGGAGTTCGTTATCAGTATACTTCCCCTACAAGACATGCTAAATGGACTCCTTAGGTTGAACTAGAAAGTAACTCAAAACCATATGAAGATATAAAGATCTCCTGTAAAGGTAACTATATATGTAAATACAAAAGCTAGCATTATTTTATTTTTGGTTTGTAACACAACTTTTTAATTTCCTACATTTAAAAGACATACACATAATTGCATATCTATGTCCATATATGCATGGTGTATACAGATGTGATTGTGACAACACACAGCGGAGTGACAGGACTATAAAGAAGCAGAGATTTGTATGCTACTGGAACTAAGTTGGTATCAATTCAAACTTATCTGCTATAAATTAAGGATATTAAATGTAATCCCCAAGATATCCACAAATAAAATATTTAAAAATATATGTAAAAGGAAATGAGAAGGGCCAAGAAATAGTCACCATAAAAAACTCAACTAAACACAAAAGAAAGCAGTATAGGAAATGAGAGAGAAAAAAGTATAGGACATACTGAAAACAAAAATGTCCTAAGTAAGTCCTTCCCTATCAATAATTACTTTAAATTGAAATATATTAAACACTCCAATAAAAAGGCAGAATCCATAGCACGGATCCAAATAATTAAATAATTCTGTAGATTTTTTAACCCATAGAATTGTATCCATAGAATGGATTAAAAAACAGGATCCAGGGGCACCTGGGTGGCTCAGTCAGTTGAGCATCAGGCTTCGGCTCAGGTCATGATCTCACTGCTCGTGGGTTCAAGCCCCACGTCGGGCTCTGTGCTGACAGCCAGCTCAGAGCCTGGAGCCTGTTTCGGATTCTGTGTCTCCCTCTCTCTCTGACCCTCCTCTGCACACACTGTCTCTCTCTCTCTCTCTCAGAAATTAAACAAAACAAAACAAAACAAACAAAAAAACCAGAATCCAACTACATGCTATCTACAACAAACACACTTTAGATCCAAAAACAGAAATACATCCAAAGAAATAAAAGACAGAAAAAGCTATTCCATGCAAATAGTAATCAAAACAGTATGGTATTGGGATTAAAAAAAAAAAAAAGACACACATATCAATGGTACTGAATAGAGAGCCCAGAAATAAACCCATATATACAGTCAAATTAATTTGCAACAAAGAGGCAATAATGTATAATAGGGAAAGGAAAATCTCTTCAATAAATAGTACTGAGAAAACTGGAGAGTCACATGCAAAAGACTGGAACAAGATTACTACTAACTTACATCATACACAAAAATTAACTCAAAATGGACAAAAGACTTGAATGTAAGACCTAAAACCATTAAACCCCTAGAAGAAAATATACACTTATAAGCTCCAGTCTTGGCAATGATTTTTTCTTTTTTAGGATCTAACTTCAAAAGCAAAGGCAACAAAATGAAAATGCAACCTACTGAACGGGAAGAAATAATTGCCAATCATATATCTGATAAGAGTTTAATAGCCAAAAATATTAAGAACTCATACAACTAAATAGCAAACAAACAAAAAGGCCAAACATGGGCAGAGAATCTGAATAGACATTTTTCAAAAGAAGACCCACAGATGGCCAAAAGACACATGAAAACATGCTCAATATCACTAATCATTAGGGAAATGCAAATCAAAACCACAATGAGATATCACCTCATACCTGTTAGAATGTTAGTATCAAAAAGACAAGAAATAGGGGTGCCTGGGTGGCTCAGTCACTGAGCATCCAGCTTTGGCTCAGGTCATGATCTCACGGTTGGTGGTGCATTCCGGCCCTACATAGGGTTATGTGCTGAGAGCTCAGAGCCTGAAGCCTGCTTCTAATTCTGTCTCCCTCTCTCTCAGCCCCTCTCCCCTCTCATGGTCTGTCTCTGTCTCTCAAAAATAAATAAAATGTTAATTTTTTTAAAAAAGACAAGAAATAAATAGTGGCAAGGATTGGGGAAAATGGAAATCCTTGTACAATGTCTGTAGGGACATAAAATGGCATAGCCACTATGGAAAACAATACGCAAGTTTCTCAAAGAATTAAAAATAGAACTACCGTAAGATCTAGCAATTCCACTTCTTGGTATTTATCTGAAAAAACATGAAAAACCTGGGGTGCTTGGGTGGCTCAGTCGGTTAAGCGTCCCACTTTGGCTCAGGTCATGAACTCACAGTGCATGGGTTCAAGCCTCGCATCGGGCTCTGTGCTGACAGGTAGCTCAGAGCCTGGAGCCTGCTTCAGATTCTGTATCTCCCTCTCCCTCTGACCCTTCCATGCTCACGCTGCCTCTCTCTCTCTCTCTCTCTCTCTCTCTCTCTCAGAAATAAATAAAACATTAAAAAAAGTTTAAGTGCAAATCCTAACTCAAAAAGAAATCTGTACCCTTATGCGTGCACGCACGCGCGCGCGCGCGCGCACACACACACACACACACACACACACACACACACACACACCCCGAAACACTATTCAGCTATAAAAACAGTAACCAAAAGAGAGCTGAAGTAGATACACTACTAACACACAAAATTGACTTTAATTCAGACACTGACAAAGATGCCAAATCCATTCAGTGGGGAAAGAACAGTCTGTTCAAGGGGCGTCTGGGTGGCTTAGTCGGTTAAGCGTCCGACTTTCGCTTAGGTCATGATCTCGCGGTTCGTGGGTTCGAGCCCCGCGTCGGGCTCTGTGCTGACTGCCAGCTCAGAGCCTGGAGCCTGTTTCAGTCTGTGATTCCCTCTCTCTCTGACCCTCCCCTGCTCACGCTGTCTCTCTCTCTCTCTCTCTCTCCTAGAAATAAATAAAACATTAAAAATAAAAGAGAGAGAGAACAGTCTGTTCAACAAATGGGGCTGGGACAAGTGTATTTCATCAGGCAAAATAATGAATTTGGACCTTTATATCATGTCACAGCCAAAATTTACTCTAAACGAATAAAACCTAAACTAAGAGCTAAAATCATAAAACTCTTAGAAGAAAACATGAGGGTAAATCTCCATGACCTTGGACTTGACAATGAATTCTTAGATATAACAACAAAATCATGAGCAACAAAGAAAAATAAATTGGATTTCGTTAAAATTTAAAACTTTTGTGCATCAAAGCATGTCATCAAGAAAGTGAAAGACGATCTACAGAATGGGAGAAAATATTTGGAAATTATACAACTGATAAAAGTTAATAGCCAGAACATAGAAACTCCTATAGCTCAACAACAGAAAGATAAACAACCCAATTTAAAAATGGGCAAAGAATTTGAAAAGACATTTCTCCAAAGAAGATATACAAATGGCTAATGGGCATATGAAAAGATGCTCATTCTTAGTCATTAGAGAAATGAAAATAAAATCTGTAATATATTCTATTCACATCTACTAGGATGTCGTTTTAACAAAAGAATAACTAGCAAGTATTGGTGAAGATATGAAGTTGGAACCCTTGTATATTGCCGGTGGGAATGTAAAATGGTACTGCTGCTGTAGAAAAGGTCGAAATTCCTCAAAAAGCTAAACACAGAATTACCATATGACCCAGCAACTCTAATCCTAGGTTTATACCCCAAAGAATGAAAACAGGTATTCAAACAAAAACTTGCTCACAAAAGTTCTACAGAATTCAACATGTAGAAGCAACCTAAATGCCTATCAACAGATGAATGGATAAACAATATGTGATATATATATCACATACATATACACATACATACGCACACACACATCATGGAATATTCATTACTTGGCAATGGGAGGAAATGACATAGTAGCTACAAAATGAATGAACCTTGAAAACATTAGGCCAAGTGAAATTAGTCAGCTATAAAAGGACAAATATTACATTATCCCACTTATATGAACTATCTAGAATAGGCAGATTCATGAAGACAGTAGATTAGAGGCTACCAGGGGCTGAGGGGAGGTCTAATGCAGAGTTGTTTTATGACTACAGAATTATTGTTTGGGGCGATGAAAATATTTTAGAAACTATGATGATGGTTATACACCATAATGAATGTAATGTCACTGAATTTGTACACTTAAAATGTTCAAAATCACAAATTTTGTGTTACATATATTTTACCAAAATACAAAAATTTAAAAACAAGTAGACAAATAGGCAATCTGCCTCAGAGCATATGCCTTTGATCACAATGGATGATATCCCAGCCTCCTCCAGCTCCAAGTCCCTGAAAGCTTCCATATCTGTAAAATATTAATAATAATCTCTGCCCTGCCTCTCTCATCCTTGTTGTAAGAATCAATTTAAATAGGGAACAACACAGGGCTTTCTAAACTGCAAAGAACTGGACTGAATTCAGGTGTCATTATTATCTTAGAGGCTGACACATAAACCACCACAGTAAGTTGATCTTCCGTACTGTGCTATAAAACTATTTGTTTTGCCATATCTTGCAGCTCAGAGGCAATTTGTATTACACTATCAGTTTTCAGTGACACTACCCCTGGCCCGTAAAGCTTCACACTTGACCAGACTGGTAGGAATCTCTGGTCTGACTGATTGTGATTACAATTTTTCCAATGACAATATACTTTTTTCAAGGTATCTTACATACACCTGCTTATCACAAAAGATTATTTCATGTAAGATCTCAGAACACAGATCAAAGAGGAAGTAAAAAGCAAACAAACAAACAAAAAGAGTGTTGAAGCTTCCAGTTCTTTCTCAGGGATACTAAGGAGAGAGTTCCTGGGGAGCCAACAAGGTATGCAGTGCCAGAGAGCATAGTGGGAGTCAACAAAGTGGCAGTGGTATCCAGCTTTCGAAACAGCTTCCAGACCAAGACCTACCACAGGCACAGTCAGCTTCCTGAGAAGGTTCTTCAGCCTTTTCAGATCTGCTAAGCAGAATGTTTTAGAAAGACTTCCCAGAGGGTACCTGGCACATCACCCCACTCTTGGCACCAAAGTAAAAGTGCTCACAGAAAAACACGGTCTTGGACTAAATTCGCTTAGAGAAGAGAAGGAAAAGACTCCCCACACAGCAAGTAAAGAACATCCTGAAGTAAAAAGCCAAGGCCAAGACCTTTAAACAAGGCTGTGAGGCCAGAACTCGGCAAGAGTGTATTTCAGTATTCTGCGTCATATACACTCAAACTCCACAACCCCATTTGCCCTTACCTTTTCAGAAAAAAAATCTTGAATTCTCTCTGATTTCCATAATATCTGACTTAATTTCTTATTTCTTGTTTTTGGCTACACACTCTTTCCTTGGACTGGACTGGCCTTGACCTCAGCTCCCCTCCCAACTGGGAATTTCTGTCACATACTCACTACAAGTACTTTCAGCCATCATCTCAATAGAACCCATCTGCCAGAATCTACCTTAGCACTGATCCATGTTCTCCAACATCCATGGAAGGGATTGAAAGAGACAATGTATTATGTCATCAAATTTTGTAAATCGTTAACGTAAAATACCAAAATTTGAAACTCTGTAAGTAATAATAATGGCTACTACTGTCTACTGTGTGCTAGATGTTTACACATATAGTCTGGAAACCTCATTTCAACCTTAGAGGTCAGGTCCTATTATCATCCCCATTTTTGAGGAAAGAAAAGTGAGGCCATGAGAGGTTAAATGATTTCCCAAGGTGTCAAAGTTAAGAAGTGGCAGAGATTTTTTGGGGCGCCTGGGTGGCTTAGTCGGTTGGGCGTCCGACTTTCACTTAGGTCATGATCCCGCGGTTCGTGGGTTCGAGCCCCGCGTCGGGCTCTGTGCTGACTGCCAGCTCGGAGCCTGGAGCCTGTTTCAGTCTGTGACTCCCTCTCTCTCTGACCCTCCCCTGCTCACGCTGTCTCTCTCTCTCCCCTAGAAATAAATAAAAAATATTAAAAAAAAAAAAGAAGAAGAAGTGGCAGAGATTTTTCAACAAATGCTGTGGAGCAACTGGATATCCATTAACAAAAACAAATAAACAAACCACTTCAACCTAAACCTTGTACTTTATATAAGAATGAACTCAAAGTAGGTCATAGATATAAATGTAAAACCTGGGGTTTCCTGGGTAGCTCAGGCGGGTGTCTGACTCTGGATTTCAGCTCATGTCTTGATATCAGGGTTGTGGGTTCAAGCCCTGCACTGGGATCCATGCTGGGCATGATGGCTACTAACTAAATAAATAAATAAATAAATAAATACCCTAAAACTATGACACTTCTACAAGAAAACACAGGATTAAAATTTTAGTAATCTAGGGTTATGTGAAATGTTCTTGGACACCATAAGCACAATACAATTGGGCTTCACCAAAACTAAGAACTTTTGCTCTGTTGAAGACTCTAATGAGGAAAGTTTCAAAAGTAAGCCACAGAATGGAAGAAAGTATTTGCAAATTACATATCTGATAAAGGACTTATATCCAGAATACATGAAGGATTTACTAAACCACAGAAGTAAGAAAACAGGGGTGCCCGGGTGGCTCAGTCAGTTAAGCATCCGACTTCGGCTCAGGTCATGATCTCGCAGTTCGGGAGTTCAAGCCCCACATCGGGCTCTGTGCTGACAGCTCAGAGCCTAGAGCCTACTTCAGATTCTGTGTCTCCATCTCTGCCCCGTCCGCACTTGTGCTCTCTCTCTCTCTGTCTCTCTCAAAAATAAACATTTTAAAAATAATAATAATTTTTAAAAATTAAAATTAAAAAATTGAAGAAAACATCCTAATTAGATATTGGGCAAAACAGCTGAACAGACACTTGATGAAAGAAAATATACAGATGGCAAATAAGCACATGAAAAGATATTCAGGGGCACCTGGGTGGCTAGGTCAGTTGAGCATATAGCTCTTGATTTTGGCTCAGGTCATGATCCTGGGATTGTGGGATTGAGCCCCATGTTGGGCTCTACACTGAGTATGGAGCCTGCTTGAGATTCTCTCTCTCTCTCTCTCTCTCTCTCTCTCTCTGCCCCTGTACCCTGCTTGTGCTATTTCTCTCTCTCTCTCAAAAAAGAGTTATTCGACATCATTAGCCATTAAGGAAAAGCATATTAAGGCCCACATGAGATACCACTACACATCTATTATCATGGCTACAGTAAAATATAGTAACAGTACCAAGTGCTGGCAAAGATACAAGTAAAATGGAATTATCATACATTGCTAATGGGAATATAAATTGGTATAGCCACTCTGGAAAATGGCTAGTCAGTTTCTTATAAAATTAAACATGTACATATATAAGCCCACAATCCCATCCCTGGACATTTACCCTCTAGAAATGAAAACTTGGATTCACATGAAAACCTATATGACAATGTTTAAAGCAGCTGTACTTGTAATCACCAAAAACTATAAACAATCCAAATGTCTCTCAACTGGAGAATGGATAAACAAATTAGTACATCCATACAGTGGACACTACTCAGCAAAAAAAAAAAAAAAAAAGGAATAAACTATTGCTGCACTTGGATGGATCCTAAGGGCATTATGCTAAGTGAAAAAAGCCAATCTCAAAAGTACACATACTATAGGATTCCATTTAATGAATATTCTTGAAATGACACAATTCTAGGAATAGAAACAAATCGGTGATTGCCTGAGGTAAAAGAACTTGAAATTGAGACCTTTGGAAAGCCTGTAGACATCTTTGAGAAATATGCCAGTAGCTACAGCTGTGTGCAGAAGAAAAACTCTTTGTTGAGTAATCACATGGTGAACTACCGAAACTTTTACAAGAAACTCTTAGGACAGATGCTAATATTATATGTGATCAAAATCTTAGAATGTCAATGAATTTCAGCAGCAAAATCTTTCAAAACGGGAAGGAAAGACTCTTGAAGGCAGCAGACACCAAGTTTTATCCAACCTGTCTCAGTATCTACCTTGTAGTAGGCACTTAGGAAATGTCTGTTTTCAGTAATGTTGAAGTTAAAGAGATCACTAGACTTCTCCCAAATTGCTTTGTCCAAAGATATGCTGGGTTACTCTATTTGATTTAGGTAAGAAAAGCTAATATTTATAGAGTACTTATTATGTATTAGGAAGTATCAATTCATGTAACTCTCAAAATAACCCTATGAGGTGCAGGGATGATGACTATGATCCTCATTTTACAGATGAGTAAGGTGAGTCACAGAGAGATTAAAGTACTTGCTTCCAAGTCCAATCTCTAAGAATAGAAGGACCTATAATGTAATCTGGATATAGAAATATATTTTCATAATTGTTATATAGCCTTATTACTATATTCTAAAGTCTCTCTCTGATATACTCTTCAGTCACTAGGCTTTTGATTATGTTTAAGTTCATTAAAGATTCATAAATATACCACTGTTGAAAATTTTCTTAGACAAGACAAATAAGACATATTTTCTGAGATAAATCATACAGTTATGATTTCTTCAGTCAGCAAGCATTTCCTTAATACTAATTCCAGCACTAAGAACCAGGACCCAAAGAGAGAAAAAATATAATCCTACCTTCAAGGATCTCATTCTGGTGACGGTGACTCCTAAGAATCAAATGCAATTCAATACAGTAACTCTGACAGTGGGGAAAATATCAGGGAAGGCTTCTTGGAGGAAGGGAAACAGTAGTTGAGGATGTGAAATTAGAGGTTGTTAAAAAAATGGCTGGGAAGGGTGTTTCGGCAGGAGGTAACACAGCTGCGAAGGAATAAATGATAGAGACAGACTAAGATGAAGAAACTGAGAGACAAAGAGAAGTAACAGGGTTCAGTGATAACGTGGTTCAGTGGAGGGCTGGTTGCCAGAGAGGGCAAGGTTGCAGGAGTGTGGCCAGCACTGTGTGTATATATATATACACACACACACACACACATACACTACCTATTCTACAACCAAGTTTCCCATCTTTCATGCTGGCAGCCTTGAACAAGGAAGAAAGAAAACTTCCTGGGGTAAAAAGAGTATTGGTCACCACTGCACTCACAGTATCTAGGACAGTACATCTTATAGGGTATCTTATATTAATTGTACTTTGTGATTTAGAACTGTAACTTATAACTTTGTTGACACAAAAAATTAAATGCTACTATCAAGAACTGTAGTAGTTCAGTTTCATTACTGAAAATAATGAAAATGCAATTTATACAGGCACTGTTTGTAACTCTTCACATTGTACAGTATTACACAACTAATACAATTTTTATTCATATTATGCTAAGTAATCTAGAAAACACTATTTTTCATTAAGTATTTTAACGCTATTATCCAGAAGAGGAAAAAAGCTTAAAGAATTGAAGTGACCTACGGTTACTGGCAGAGTCCAAACCATATGGATTCAAATCCAGTGATTTTTCCACAATACCACAGCAAGCAGAATCAGAGTAACAAGTCAGACCCAGCTCCAAATTACCCTTGACCTTCCTGCCTGCCTCTATGTCTCTCCACACCTAACTTCTCACTTCTAAATGATTTCTTCCCTTGAAATCCTTAGGATAAATGCTATACTAAAACATAAGATGAGAAATTTGTTAACAGCTCTCTACTATCTAAATGAAAAGTTAAAATGATAAATTTGCAGCCACTGCCTCTTACAGCTGACAAACCCTATTCCACCCCCTGGACCAATCATACAATCTGATTATATAACTGACTTAATTGTCATCTACTTCCTCAAACAGAATTTAAGTTCTTTGAAGACAGGAGTTTTTGTCTTCTGAATCCTGCTCTACCCCAGTGTCTACATAAGTGCTTGGTGCATAGTAACTGTTCAATAAAGATCCACTAAATGGGGGCGCCTGGGTGGCTCAGTCAGTTAAGCATCCAACTTCACGTCAGATCATGATTTCACAATCTGTGGGTTCAAGCCACACATCAGGCTCTGTGCTGACAGTTTGGAGCCTGGATCCTTCTTTGGATTCTATGTCTCCCTATCTGCCCTCCCCGACTCATTCTCATTCTCTTTCGTTCTCCAAAATAAATAAACATTTTTAAAATATTTATTTATTTTTGAGAGACAGTGAGACAGACCATGAATGGGGGAGGGCAGAGAGAGAGGTAGGCACAGAATACAAAGCAGGCTCCAGTCTCTAAGCTGGGGGACAGGACACAGAGGGAGCCAGTTTCCTACTCTCCAGCTTACCCTAGGCGGGACGCACTATATATCAGCACATTATATCAAAAATAGGGGCCTAATGTGTAGCAACATGGATGGAACTTGAGGGTGTTATGCTGAGTGAAATAAATCAGGCAGAGAAGGACAGATACCATATGCTTGCACATATAGGAGGATTAGGAAGAACTTAAGGGAGGACCATCGGGGAGAAGAAGGGGGGAAACAGTGGGGGAGAGGGAGGGAGGCAAACCATGAGAGACTCTTGAATGCTAAGAACAAACTGAGGACTGATGGGGGCGGGGGGGAGTGGAAGGGGGTGATGGGCATGGAGGAGGGCACTTGTAGGGATGAGCACTGGGTGTTATAGGGAAAGCAACTTGACAATAAACCATTAAAAATAAAATAAAATGAAATGAAATAAAATAAAATAACAAAGATCTAGTAATCAAAACAGTATAGTATGTGGACAAAAATAAAAACATAGACTATTAGAACACAATAGAAAACCCAAAAATAAATCCACAATTATATGGTCAATCAATGGGGAAAAAGACAACCTCTTCAACAAATGATGTTGGGAAAACTGGAAGGCAACATAAAAAATAATGAAACTGAACCATTTTCTTACACCACAAAGAAAATAAATTCAAAATGGATCAGAGGCCTAGATATGAGACCCAAAAACCATAAAAATCCTAGAAGGAAACAGGCAGTAACCTTTCTGACATTGGCCATAGCCACTTTTTTCTAGATAGGTCTCCAGAGGCAATGGAAATGAAAGCAAAAGTAAACTATAGGGACTACATCAAGATAAAATGCTTCTGCAGAGTGATGGAAACAATCAACAAAACTAAAAGGCAACTTAAAGAACAGGAGAAGATATTTGAAAATGACATATCCAATAAAGGGTTCATATCCAAAATATATTTTAAAAACACAAAACAGGGGAGGGGGCAAGATGGCAGAGAAGTAGGGAACTCCGTACACTGCACTCGCCCCCATATCTCACAGGGAAAAGGCCTGAAGCCATAGGAACCCTTACAGAATCCAGGAGTTTGGGAGGAAAAGGAGACAGAGTCCGCTGAGAAAACCTTCTAGCATGAGTGCGAACTGGGGAAGATAAATCGGGCCGGAACCAGAGACACAGAGGGACGGGGTGGGGGGAATCCCTCTCTGCGGGGAGTCTAGAGAGGAAAGAGAATGGCTGAATCTTCTCAAGACACTGTCCCTATCGTTGGAGAAGAGAAAAACTTCCACTCCGGACACAGAGGGATGCAGTTTCCTACTCTCCAGCTGACCCTAGGTGGGACACACTAGTCCCAGACAACCCCCAGATGAAACTGCTCCCTGCGCGCCACCTCAACTTGGAGAGGACGCACTGCGGCCACACCTTTGTGCTTCTGGCTCTGCTGGATTTCTAGAGGGGAGTCGAGAGGCTTAAAATTGGGAGATTTGCCAGGGAGTTTGCTTTCGGGCGACCGGACACAGAGGGACCTGGTTTCCTGCTCTCCAGCTGACCCTAGGTGGGACGCACTCGTCCCAGGAGACCCCCAGGGAAACTGCTTCCCGCTCGCCAGCTCGACCTGGAGAGGACACGTGGCGCCTTTGTGCTTCTGGCTCTGCGAAGGGCTTAAAACTGGGAGACTTGCCCACGAGTTTGTGTTTCGAGCGACGGGACACAGAGGGACAAGGTTTCCTACTCTCCAGCTGACCCTAGGCGGGATGCACTTGTCCCAGGCGACCCCCAGGGAATATCCTTCCCCCTCGCTGGCTCGACCTAGAGGGGACATGCCGCAGCCACACCTTTGTGCTTCAGGCTCGGCTGGATCCCTGGAGGGGAGGCTAAGGGCTTAAAATTGGGAGATTTGCCTGTGAGTTTGCATTTCGGGTGACGAGACACAGAGGGACCCGGTTTCCTACTCTCCAGCTTACCCTAGATGGGACGAACTCGTCCCAGGCGACCCCTGGATGAAACTGCTCCTCACTCGCCAACCCAACCTGGAGGAGACTGGAGTAGCGGCTTCTGGCTCAATCTGCAGGGGGAAGGCAAGTGGCTTGGGACTTCCCTAAGGGGCTCGCCTGTGAATTTGTTCCCGGCAATTTCAGTGGGGCTCGGGGACTGGGATCTGGAAACGAGGCCTGGCCTAGGATATACAGCATGACCCACCTTGGCTGCACCCCGGGCCTGGGAGTTTACACACCCAAAAAAGTTAGTTGCAGCACTTGGTTCAAGAAGGGACTGGATCTCCACCACTCTTCTCCCCACAACCACAACCGCCAAGGCAGGCCTCCGGTGGGAGGCACTGGATCAAACCACGCACATCCCTGCTAGAGAGCTGCCCTCTTCCTTCTTTTTTTTTTTTTTTTTTACGAGAGACGGCAAGACCAATTCTGTTCCCTGGCTTGCTTAAACAGTTACACTTCATCCATTCTCTAGATGTAAATTCTACACAAACCTACCTTTTCATCTCTTTCTCTCTGGAGTAATCAGACTGTAGAGTTTCTCTGGATAACACCATTGTCATTTCTTTCACCTCTTCTCCAACCATATTCCACTCTTTTGCTCTTTGAAAAAAGCTTCTTATTCCTTCTACATGCTCATTTCATTTCCAATTTACCCTCAACCCCACCCTGTATTTTCCTCTTTCTCTATGTTTTTCAACCACCACTGCATACACCAGGCTATTTATTTGTAGCTGGGAAATCTGGTTATATGCTTTAAACTGTTCTTGTCTATTGGGTTTCTTCTTTTGTCCTTTCCTTTTCTTCTTTCTTCTTTATGCATTTTTACTTTTACTATTAACCATCCCTCCTCCCTCTTTTCTCTTTACTTTATCATTTTCCCTTTTGGTTTGCATGTTGGTTGGATTTGTCTGTGTGTTTCTGTGCCTTTGTTCTCTGTGTGTTTGTCTGTCTGTATTCTTTTCCGGGGCTACCTCAAGAAACAAGCCAAAGTACACATGGTGGAGAGCCCAAATACCACTACGAGTAGGAAAATAAAATACCCAAGGTCTCAACAAGAGAAAACAAGAAATACCATTCAAATAACACTTTCTGAACGGACAGATCCCGGACAGTCAGAGCCTTCTTTGGTACAGCAGTGCTCACAGGTGCAGAGTGCACAACAAGCTTTTAAAACTAACAAGAGATAGAAAGCTAACCAAAATGACGAAACGAAAGGGTCTCCTCCAAAGAAATTCCATAAAGAATTGACAGCTAAAGAACTGCTCAAAACAGATATAAGCAAAATAACTGGACAAGAATTTAGAACAATAATCATAAAATGAATCGCAGGGCTTGAAAAAAGCATGGAGGACATCAGAGAAACTATTGTTACAAAGACTATGGAGCTTAAAAATAGTTATGATGAATGAACAAATGCGATAAATGATATACATAATAAACTGAAGGCATCCAATGCACGGATTGAAGAGGCAGAAAGGACAATAAGTGATTTAGAAGACACAATTATAGAAAAAGACGAAACGGAGAAAAAAGGGGATAAATCGATCTAGGAACATGGAAGAAAAGATCGAGACCTCACCGATACAATCAACCAGAACAGTATCTGTATCATAGGAATCCCAAAAGAGGAAGAGAGAGGGAAAGGTGCTAAAGGAGTCCTGAAACAAATTATAGCTGAGAAATTCCCCAACCTGGGGAGGGAAGTAGACGTTGAAATTCAAGAGGCACAGAGAACTCCCCTCAGACATAACTTCAATTGATCTTCTACACGGCATATCATAGAGAAAATAGCAAAATATAAAGACAAAGACAGAATTTTGAAAGCATCTAGGGAGAATAGGCCCCAAACATACAAAGGGAAATCTATCAGAGTGGTGACAGACCTATCTACTGAAACTTGGCAGGCCAGAAAGGAATGGCAGGAGATCTTCTATGTAATGAACAGAAACAATATGCAGCCAAGAATCCTCTATCCAGCAAGCCTGTCATTCAGAATAGAAGGAGAGATAAAAGTCTTTCCAAATAAATAAAAATGGAAAGAATTTGTCACACCTAAGTCAGCTCTACAAGAAATCCTGTAGAGGACTCTCTGAGGGAAATGTCGCAAGGAATGCAAGATGCTAGAGACACACCACAGGCATGATTCCCACAAACGACACAATGACCCTAAACCCATATATTTCAATAATAACACTGACTGTAAACAGACTAAATGCCCCAATCAAAAGACATAGGTAGCATAATGGATAAAAAAAACAATATCCATCTATTTGCTGTCTACAAGAAACTCATTTTAGACAGTAGGACACCCTCAGATTGAAAGTAAGGGGATGGAGAAATATCTATCATGCTACAGGAAGTCAAAAGAAAGCTAGAGTAGCTATACTTATATCAGACAAACTGGACTTTAAAGGCAGTAACAAGGAATGAAGGAGAGCATTATATAATAAAGGGTCTATTCATCAGGAAGAGCTAACAAATATAAATGTCTACAAACCAAATATGAGAGCACCTAAATACATAAAACAATCACTAACAGAAACACTCTTATCGATAAGAACGTGCTAATAGCAGGGAACTTTAATACTCCACTTATAAAAATGGGCAGATCAACTAGACAGAAAATCAATAAAGACACGATGGAATTAAATGACACATTGGACCAGAGGGATTTGACAGATATATTTAGAACTCTACATCCTGAGGCTATGGAATTCACTTTCTTCTCACGTGCACAAAGCACATTCTCCAAGATATATCACATACTGGGACATAAAGCAGCCCTAAAAAATATAAAGTAATTGAGATCATACCATGCACACTTTCAGATCACAATGCTATGAAACTCAAAATCAATCACAGGAAGAAGTCTGGAAAACCCCCAAAAACATGGAGGCTAAAGAACACCCTACTAAAGAACGAAAGGGCCAATCAGGCAATTAGAGAAGAAATTTAAAAGTATACGAAAACACATGAAAATGAGAATACAACAATCAAAAGTCTATGGGATGAGGCAAAAACAATCCTAAGTGGAAAGTACATCGCACTCAGGCCTATTTCAAGAAATTAGAAAAAGTGCAAGTGCAAAATCTAACAGTGCACCTAAAGCAACTAGAGGGAGAGCAACAAGAACACCCCAAATCCAGTAGAAGAAGAGAAGTAATAAAAATCAGGGCAGAAATAAACGATATAGAAACCAAAAAAACAATTGAACAGACTAATGTAACCAAAAGTTGGTTTTTGGAAGAAATAAACAGGTTTACCTCTAGCCAGGTTACTTAAAAAGAAAAGAGAGAGCACTCAAATAGACAAAATCATCAATGAAAATGGACTGATTACAACCAACCGCTCAAAACACGAGCAATTATCAGGGAATACTATGAAAAATTATATGCCAACAAACTGGACAACATAGAAGAAAGGGACAAATTCCTAAACACACACTCACTACCAAAAGTCACACGGGAAGAGATAGAAAACATGAACAGAACCATAACATGTGAGGAAATCGAATCAGCTATCAAAAACCTCCCAACAAATAAGAACCCTGGGCCAGATGGCTTCCCTGGGGAATTCTACAAGACACTTAAAACAGAATTAATACCTATTCTTCTCAAACTATTGCAAAAAATGGAAATCGAAGGAAAACGTCTGGAATCATTTTATGAAACCAGCATCACTTTGATTCCCAAGCCAGACAGAGACCCAGCAAAAAAGGAGAACTACACGCCAATATCACTGATGAATACAGATGTAAAAATCCTCAACAAGATACTTGCAAATCGAATTCAACAGCACATAAAAAGAATTATCCACCAAGATCAAGTGAATTCATTCCTGGCTTACACAGCTGGTTCAATATTCGCAAATCAATCAATGTGATACATCACATCAAAAAAAGAAAAAATAAAATTCATATAATCCTGTCAATAGATGCAGAAAAAGCATTTGATAAAATACAACATCCTTTCTTAATAAAGACTCTCAGGAAAGTCGGGATGGAAGGAACTTATTTAAACATCTTAAAAGCCATCTATGAGAAGCCCTCAGTCAATATCATCCTCAGCGGAGAAAAACTGGGAGCTTTCCCCCTGAGATCAGGAACACGACAGGGATGTCCACTCTCACCACTGTTGTTTAGCATAGTGCTAGAAGTCTTAGCATCAGCCATCAGACAACAAAAGGAAATAAAAGGTATCAGAATTGGCAAAGAAGTCAAACTTCCACTTTTTGCCGACAATAGGATACTCTACATATTAAACCCGACAGACTTCACCAATAGCCTACTAGCACTGATCCAAAAATTCAGCAAAGCTGCAGGAAATAAAATCGAAGTATAGAAATCGGTTGCATTTTTGCAGACCAACAATGAAGCAACAGAAAGAGAAATCAAGAAACTGATCCCATTCACAATTGCACAAAAAACCATAAAATACCTAGGAATAAACCTAACCAAGGATATAAGAAATCTGCATGATGAAAACTATAGCAAACTTATGAAAGGAATTGAAGACACAAAGAAATGGAAAAACATTCCATGCTCATGGATTGGAAGAATAAACATACTTAAAATGTCATTACTACCAAAGCAATCTACACATTCAATGCAATCCCAATCAAAATGGCACCAGCATACTTCTCAAAACTAGAACAAACTATCCTAAAATTTGTATGGAGCCACAAAAGACCCCGAATACCAAAGTAATATTGAAGAAGAAAACCAAAACGGGAGGCATCACCATCCCAGACTTTAGCCTCTACTACAAAGCTCTCGTCATCAACACAGTATGGTATTCGCACAAAAACAGACACATAGACCAATGGAATGGAATTGAGAACTCAGATTTGGACCCAAAAGTATACAGCCAACTAATCTTTGACAAAGCAGGAAAGAATATCCAATGGAAAAAAGACAGCCTCTTTAACAGATGGTGCTGGGAGAACTGGACAGCAACATGCAGAAGAATGAAACTAGATCATTTTCTCACACCATACCCAAAAATAAACTCAAAATGGATAAAGGACCTGAACGTGAAACAGGAAACCATCAAAACCCTAGAGGAGAAAGCAGGAAACAACCACCTTGACCTCCACCGTAGCAATTTCTTATTTGACACATCCCCAAAGGCAAGGGAATCCAGAGCAAAAATGAACTTCATTGACCTCATCAAGATTAAAAGCTTCTGCACAGCAAAGGAAACAATCCATAAAACTAATAGGCAACTGATGGAATGGGAAAATATGACATATCAGATAAAGGGTTAATATCCAAAATCTATAAGGAACTCACCAAACTACACGCCCGAAAAACAACCCAGTGAAGAAATGGCCAGAAGATATGAACAGACACTTCTCCAAAGAGGACATCCAGATGGCCAACAGACACATGAAATGATGCTCAGCATCCCTCCTCATCAGGGAAATACAAATCAAAACCACACTGAGATACCACCTCACGCAGGTCATAGTGGCTAAAATGAGCAAATCAGAGGACTCTAGATGCTGGCGAGGATGTGGAGATACAGGCACCCTCATACACTGTTGGTGGGAATGTAAACTGTTGCAGCCCTTCTGGAAAACAGTGTGGAGGTTTCTCAAAAAATTAACAGTAGAACTCCCCTATGGCCCAGCAATAGCACTGCTAGGAATTTACCCAAAAGATATAGGAGTGCTGATGCATAGGAGCACATGTACTCCAATGTTCATAGCAGCACTCTCAACAATAGCCAAAACATGGAAAGAGCCTAAGTGTCCATCAATGGATGAATAGATCAAGAAGATGTGGTTTATCTATACGATGGAATACTACATGACAATGAGAAAGAATGAAGTCTGACCATGTGTAGCAACATGGATGGACCTTGAGGGTGTTATGCTGAGCAAAATAAGTCAGGCAGACAAGGATAGCTACCATATGTTTGCATGTATAAGAGGAACTTAGAGGATCGTGGGGGAGAAGAAGGGGGGAAATAATGGGGGAGAGGGAGGGAGGCAAACCATGAGAGACTCTTGAATGCCAAGAACAAACTGAGGACTGATGGGTGGGGTGGGTGACGGGCATGGAGGATGGCACTTATGGGGATGAGCACTGGGTGTTGTATGGAAACCAACTTGACAGTAAACTATTTTTAAAAAAAGAAAAAAAGAAAATATTAGAAAAAAAAGAAATAAACAAAACATTTAAAAACTTAAAAAAACATAAAACACAATACCCAAAACACAGATAATCCACTTTAAAAATGGGCAGAAGACATGAATAGACATTTTTCCAAGGAAGACATACAGATGGCTAACAGACACATGGAAAGATGCTCAGTATCACTGACCATCAGGGAAATGGAAATCAAACCTACAGTGAAATATTATCTTACATCTGTCAGAATTGCTGAAATTTACAACACAAGAAACAACAGCTGTTGGCGAGGATGTGGAAAGAATGGAATCCTCTTGCAGAATGATAATGCAAACTTTTGCAGCCACTGTGGAAACAGCATAAAGGTTCCTCAAAAAGTTAAAAATAGAATTACCGTACAATCTAGCAATTGCACTACTGGATACTTACCCAAAGAATACAAAAATACTAATTCAAAGGGATACATGCATCCCTATGTTTTCAGCAACATTATTTACAATAGCCAAGATATGGAAGCAGCCCAAGTGTCCATCTATGAATGAATGGACAAAGATGTGGTATATGTGTGTGTACACAATGCATATGTATGTATGTATACAACCGTATACACATTGTATGTACATATGCACACAATGCAATAGTACTTGGCCATAAAACTGAATGAAATCTTGATATTTGCAATGACATGGATGGAGCTAGAGTGCATAATGCTAAGTGAAGTCAGTCAGAGAAAGACAAATACCATATGATTTCACTCATATGTGCAATTTCAGATACAAAACAAATGAGTAAAAGGAAAAAGAGGGAGGGAGAGACAGAGAGAGAGACAGAGAGAGAGAGAGAGAGAAAGCAAGAAAGAGACTCTTAACTATACAGAACAAACTGATGGTCACCAGAGGAGAGTGGGGTGGGGGATGGGGATTAAGGAGTGCACTTGTGTTTAGCACTGGAAAGTGTTGAATCACTATATTTTACACCTGAAATTAATATTATACCATATGTTAACTAATCAGAATTTAAATAAAAACTTTAAAAAATGCTATGAAGTCAGATAGTCCGCATTTGAATCCAAGATTTACTACTTAAAACTTGTTTGATCCTGGGGCACCTGGGTGGCTCAGTGGGTTAAGCATCTGACTCTTGATTTCAGTTCATGTCAGGTTACGATCTCACAGTTCATAAGTTTGAGCCCCACATCGGGGCTCTGTTAGTGCAGAGATTCTTGGGATTCTCTCTCTCTTTGCCCCTCCACCAATTGCTCACACTCACTTGCTCTCTCTCTCTCTCAAAATAAATAAATGAACTAAAAAAATAAAAACAAAACCTGTTTGATTCTGAACAAGTTTTAAATGTCCCCATGCCTCAATTTCCTCATTTGTAAAATGAGGATAGTATTAGTCCATACCATACAGGATTGTGCAAATTTTAGTTGAGATAATACATGCAAATATTCAGCCCAGTGCACAGAATAGGCTCTCAACAAACAGCTATTATTATTGACAACAACCCAGGCTTACGAGTAGTTCTTTGTAAGAGTACAATGTTTCTTTTTTTTTTTAATAGTTTATTGTCAAGTTGGTTTCCATAGAATATCCAGTGCTCATCCCCACAAGTGCCCTCCTCCATGTCCCCCACCCCCTACTCCTCCCCCCCCACCCCATCTGCCCTCAGTTTCTTCTTGGCATTCAAGAGTCTCTCATGGTTTGCCTCCTTCCCTCTCCCCCACTATTTTTCCCCTTCGTCTCACCCATGGTCCTCCGTTAAGTTCCTCCTAATCATCCTATATGTGCAAACATATAGTATCTGTCCTTCTCTGCCTGACTTATTTCCCTCAGCATAACACCCTCAAGAGTACAACGTTTCTTTTTGGAGTAATGAAAACATTCTGAAATTCACTGTGGTAATGGTTGCACAACTCTATAAATATACTAAAAACCACTGAATGGTACAGTATGAATGGGTGAATTGTATGGTATGTTATTTATATCTCAATAGAAGTATTTTTAAAATAACCCCCAAAACAAAATAGTCCTTGAATTTATTCACGAACTGGAATAGATGGTCGAACCTAAAAGGGTCTCTGCCCAAAAGCAAATGATTAACTCTATTTGCCCAAATCCAGGAGGTTCCCTTTCTTTTCTGGTGATAGGCAAGATTTTTGTAGTTGTGGCCCACCTAGGAACAGTGGTAAGGGTCACCATGCTAAGCTTAAAGATTACATTAAAGGGGCACCTGGGTGACTCAGTTGGTTGAGTGTCTGACTTCGGCTCAGGTCATGATCTCACGGTTCATGGGTTCAAGCCCTGCATCAGGCTCTGTGCTGTCAGCTCAGAGCCTGGAGCCTGCTTCGGATGCTGTGTCTCCCTCTCTCTCTACCTCTCCCCTGCTCATGCTCTCTCTCTCAAAATAAATAAATGTTAAAAAGATTTTTTTAAAAAGATTACATTAAAAATGCTACCCAATGGAATAAGAGATAAAGGGGTAGAAAAACATCACTTTTCATCTCAGACCAAATGCAGACTGCCTAAGTGTACTCAGAAAACATTTTGGCATGATTAAAATGGAATTAAACAGGCAGATGAAGGAAAATCCTCCAAAGGGAAGCTCAACATGGAAAACAACAGGAAAACAAATGGAAAACAACAGGCTGTCCAGAAGAGGACAAGTCCTCAGGGATCCTCAGAAAGCTCTAACTTATTCTTTCAATTCTTTCTCTTATCCATGAGATATCTAATTACATTTGCTAATCTCAAGCAGAAGCCCCATGGCAGAGAAGACTGTTCTGTATTTATTTATTTATTCATTTATTTATTTATTTGCCTCCATGTCACCAGTGACAAAGGCAAGAGACTTAGATGTCACCACTTGACCTGGTAGGAAGTTCCCAATCATTTCCCAAAGCAGGAACATTTGCCAGGTACCTTATGAGTCCACACTCCGACCTGGGCTAAATAACTAGAAAATGAGAGGTTTATATATCAATATGTCATCTACAACTTACGGGGAAGAGGTAAATGAAGAAAAAAATACAGAAGCTGGTGATTATACCTGATTTCTAGTGAATACTGGGAAGGAGTTACAGAGAGGAAAAGAGAGAATGGATTGTAAATATTTCATTGTATTCAACTTAAAAAAGACCTCTTTTCAGTTCTTTAAGTAATTTTCTTCATATCCCCACCCCTTCCCATTTATATTATTTCCACTCTGGAGGTATGAGAGGCTCACGAGAGGTACCAATTTTCCAACCTGCCATACAGCAGACATGAGCAAAATTTCATAGATGAATAAACACTGGAATATATTAATCTTTAAATTCCAGATTTTACTAATACATTTTGATCATATATATGCTTTGGAATACCTTCTCACCAGTTAAAACTCCCTACAAGTAGGAAAGACATCAGCCTATAGAATTTAAATGAATCTTCAAAATATATGGCAAGAAAGGACACTAGGCAAACTTCAGGAGAACTGAGTTTTAGTCTAGTTTTGTCACTGGTTATGTAAATTTCAGCAGGTGTCTCTAGTCTTCAGTCTCCCGCTCTAAAATATGGGGAGTTTAAAATACATCAGTAGTTCTTAATCTCAAGGCAGTACTACCATATGCAGGGGAGACTTGGAAATGTGTGGAGGTGATTTTGTTTGGCATAATGACTCGGAGAGAACTGGTGGCATTTAATACATGGTAGAGAGGGATAGCTAAGATACTGGACAACTAGCAATGCCCAGAGTAAACACAGTGAAGAACTATCCAAATGTCCAAAATGTCAAGAGTATATTCACTTCCCCTTCCCAGAAATAAAGGGACAAAATAGTTCAGATCTTGTCAACCCCTAAACTCCTTTGCCGTCAGGCAAATATAACAACGAATACTGCAACACTGTGTTGGCGCTATTAAAACTGAACAGTGGAGAAACTCCAGTCATCTTTTGCTTGGTACATGAGGAGAAATGAAAAATAAAGAAATTACTTTGCATTTCACACTCTAAAATGCATAATTCACAAAATCTCTTCTAGAACAGATCTGAATCTGGAAATGAACTTTATAAGTGAAGACATATTAGACACACACACACACACACACACACACACACAACCATTAACTGCAACCAGATGTTCCTTAACAACCATTTGTTTAAAAAAACACAAACAATAAATTCCATTAGACTTTGTTGTTCACATTTGAAATCCAAGTGAAACTGAGTTAGGAGCAAGTAAGAAAAGGGGTTGGAAATGTGTTCACAGAACAGCAAAATGTTTACTCTGCTGGATCCATGTGTTTCAGGCCATAAAAAAACATGGGTGGCTGTTTATCAGCTGCATCCCAAGAGTCAAGAGGGTGGAGTTGAGGAGGCTTTACTCATTAATTTAACTTATTATTTTTAATGCCTGCTCTGAAATTCTTCCCACAAATCTGCATGATGTACTCTGCCTTATGGATCATAAATAATGAGCTATTTTATATCTGCTACTTATCAATGTGAAGGTAAATGGGTTGGGATAAAAATTATAATTCCAGGGTCTTAGCCACAAACTCTTATAAGCTGATAATTAACTCAATGATAACAATACCAGCAGCCAGGAGGAGAATATCAAACCTCCAGCACGCCAACAGTTAAATCTGATCTTTTGAGAAAACAGCTTTGAGAAAAAATAGTTTTCCTGATTTTTCTGGACACAGACTATAACAACTCCATCCATACCCATTACCCATCAAAGCCAAATTTAACCCCTTCCTGAATCCAGCCAAAAGATTATAGCAAACACACCTTTTCCTTTTAAGGATATATTTCAAAAAGCAGTTATTTTCTGGGGCAGAAAAAGCAGATCTCTATGGAAAGCTCCACCCTGGCAGCAGTCTCCTAGAATATAGCCTAGAGTTCCAGAAATTTAAAAATCCTGAATCTGCACTAGCAGTTTTTGCCAGTGGCCTCACTGGGCTGGTATCCAAACTCTAGGGACTAATGTTTCAAAAAAAAAGCCAAACACAATACTGACTAATCATCCGTACTATTTAGTAGTGTCTTCTAAGAATATTTTGATACCAACAAATTCTCATCTATACTGGGGAATTAATATTTATATTTGGCTCTGACTAATCACTTCTTTTCCCTGCCACCCACCAGCTGACTTCTAGCTAATCTATCCACAACTGTTATTAACCTTCAAAGACCAACATGGCACTTGTTAAGGGCCAGTTGTATGGGTCAGTTTATTTTGAAAACTGAATGAGAAACGGGAGGGGCAAATACCTTGTCTCCATCTAACATTTGCAAAAGGTAAAATGAACAAAAACCTAAGGTAAACTCTAGCAATTTTAATGCATAAGCAAATTAATTTTTAACAGTCAAAAGTCAAAATGCTTCCCTTCTCTCACTTCTGCTCTCACAAATCAGAGAAATATGCATAGGAGAATGAAGTTTTGCTTCTGTTACACAGCTGATAAAAATTCTAGAATGAAAAAAGCTACCCTTGTTTTATCCATTTCAAATAGGCATCTCAAGTTTTTTATGTCCAAACAAAACTCTCAATATCTTCTCTCACTTACTCTTGCTCTCACTTTCTCTCCTCTCTCTCTCTCTCTCTCTCTCTCTCTCTCACACACACACACCATCCAGATGTTCAAGGCAAAAACACTTGTGACTCAACCTTAATCTCTTTATTCCTCCCTTTCCTTCCCTCTCTCTCCCTCTCCCACTGGCAAGTAATAAATAATGATGGCTCCAGATTCTAAGCATATCCCGAATCCCTATGCATGTCTTACCACCTCCACCACGACTTAAGTCCAGGCCACCATCATATCTTACTCAGATAATTGCAATAGGACTTTAGCTGATTTTCCTGCTTTCACTCTTACTCCTATAATTTATGTAATTTATAGAAGCTACAAGTAACTTTTAAAACTATAATATATATTATATTTTCTATCCCATTATCCTGTTGTATTTTTTAAAGAACTAATAACTATCAAGAAATATCTTACTATACAGAACACACTGATGGTTACCAGAAAGGAGGGGTGGAAGGATGGATGAAAATGAGTGATGGGGATTAAGGAGTGCACTTGTCCTGATGACCACTAGGTGATGCACGGAACTGTATCGTACACCTGAAACTAATAAAACATGACGTGTTAACTAAATGGAATTAAAAACTTAAAAAAGAAATATCTTACTTAATTATGTACTACTATATTTTATGTTTCTCCTCATTAAAATACAAGCTTCGTAAAAAAAATAAAATAAAATAAAATAAAATACAAGCTCCGTAAGACAAAGGATTTGGTCTATCTCTTTCCCTACTATATCTACAACACCTATAACATTTCACGGCATACAGGAAATGTTCACTAAATATTTGCAGAATTAATGAATAATTATTGAACAAATTTTAGTGAGCACTTACCTCACAAAATGGTTCTAGGTGCTATGGATGATGGAGAGAAAGAAGACATGGTCCCTGACCTAGAAGAGCTCATATAAGGGACATAGACATTGAATAATTACAATACAACGTCATGAATATAATACTAAAAATATAAATCAGAGGGACTGGAAAAAATAGAACAGGGGATCATCTGACTATGTTTGGGAGAGATGCAGAAAGTGTCACAGAAGAGAATAAATTTGAGCTGGAACTTGAAGGATGCATACATTTCCCAGACTTAGAAAATGTGCAACATGTACGAAAGGTAAAGGGAACAACACAGGCTGAGAATGCAGTTGTAAGTAAGGATATTGGGCATAAGAATGACAACTATATTCAGAAAAAAATAGTTTGGTGACTGGAGTGGAGGATATATATGGGAGGAAAATCTAGGAAAGGAAGCTTGAAGAGATGGGCGGCTGTCAGAACATGAACGTTCTTCCATGCTTTGTTAACTGTGGTGTTAGGGGTACCTGAGTGACTCAGTCAGTTGAATGTCTAACTCTTGACCTCAGCTCAGGTCATGATCCCAGAGCCATGGGATCGAGACCCATATCAGGCTCCATGCTCTCTCTCTCCAACTCTGCCCTTCCCCCTGCTCACTCGTGCACTCACTCTGTGCACTCGCTGTCTCTCTCTCTCTCTCTCTCTAAATAAAATAAAAAATAAAAAATAAATTAAAAGTGTGGTATTCATTCTCATACACAGGAAGGAATCAACTACAAGCAAAGAGTGAAAGGGGTTCATTCATTCAACATATATTTATTGACGGTCTGAACAGATTTGTCTTTAAAGAAGATAACCCAGGCAACAAGGGCAAGAGTGTACCAAAGTTGGGAATAAACTAAAGAGAGGCAAAAAAAAAAAAAAAAAAAAAATTGAGAGGTGCTACCAATACCATACTGCTTTGATTATGACAGGTTTGTAGTATATCCTTTATTTTCTCTATATTTTTGTAAAATGTTTTTATTCAAATTCCAGTTATTTAACAAAGAGAATATTAGTTTTAGATGTACAATATAGTGATTCAACAATTCCATACAACACTCAGTGCTCATCCCAACAAGTGCACTCCTTAATCCCCATCACGAGAGGGGGCAAGATGGGAGAGAAGTAGGGAGCTCCGTACAATTCGCTTGCCCCTAATTCTCAAAAGGAGAAGGCCTGAAGCCATGGAAACCCTTAGAGAATCGAGGGGTTTGGAAGGAAAAGGAAAAGGAGACAGATTCAACTGAGAAAACAACCTAAGAGGTACGTGAACGCGACTTGGGGAAGATAAAAATGGGCCAGGACCCAGAGGGAGGGGGAGCCCCCTTTCCGGGGAGCCACGGTGAGTGAAGGATAAAAGAAAGAGCAGTTGAAACTGCCCAAAGAACTGTCTCTGTCCCTGGAGAAGAGAAAAACCTAGGCTCGGGACAGAGAGTGACCCAGTTCCCAACTATGCAGCCAACTTTGACCTGGACCCCCCAATCCCAGACGGCGCCAGGAAAAACTGCCCCTATGCTTTCTAATTAGATCCAAAGAGGAAGCGGCAGCCTGAAATCCTTCTGCCACGCCACTCTTCCAGCTGCATTCCGAGTGGGGAAGCGGCGTGGCCCAAAATTGCTCCACAACGCTGCTCGTCCGGCTTAATCCCCAGTGGGGACCACAGCGGCCATAAACCACCACGCCACACGTGCGTCTGGCTGGACTGCCAGTAGGGAATTGGCTCAGCCGGACAACGCCCGTGGGGAAGCGGCATGGCCCAAAAACGCTCTGCTGTGCCACTAGTCTGGCTGGATTCGCAGTGGGGAAGTGGCATGGCCTGAAACTGCTCCGCAGCTACTCTGGCTGAAAATGCTTGGAAGGACAGGGCCTGTGGCTTTATATTTCAGGCAAGATCAATAAAGCGCACAGACTAAGATCTGAAAATGAGGCATGGCTTCAGACATAGATCACTGTGTGGGGGACCTGGGTGACTCAGTCACTTAAGTGTTGGACTTCAGCTCAGGTCATGATCACACAGTTCGTGGGTTCAAGCCCCAGGCTGGGCTATGTGCTGACAACTAGCTCAGAGCCCGGAGCCTGCTTCGGATTCTGTATCTCCCTCTCTCTGTGACCCTCCCCGGCTCACGCTGTTTCTCTCAGTCTCTCATAAATAAATAAAAACATAAAAAAGAACACGGCGCACCTTGACTGCGTCCATGGAACAAGAAGATCAGACCCAAAAGAGTGATTTGCCACGCTTGGTTCCAGAAGGGACTGGGGAGCCACCACTTTTCACCCCACAACCACCAAGGCGGGAACTCAGAAGGGGCACACGGGCTGCAGTGAAGGCTAAGACTCGCCTACATGAAACCACACCCAGGGCAAGAGCAACATGGATGCACTACCGTGATTAATTCTATGTCAATCCTTTCTATTCAGATAAACTTACCCTTGTCTCATTCGTACCATACCCCTCTGCTGGACTGGGAACTCTGGTCACTGGGTTGCTTAAATAGTCGCATTTAATCCATTCTCTAGATGTATACTCTACACCTCCATGGCTACCAGTATCTCTCTCTCTCTCTCTCTCTCTCTGGAATAATCAGACTATATAGTTTCTCTGAGTAACATTATCTTCGTTTCTTTTTCTTCTCCTCTTTCCATATTCTTCTCTATCTCTCCTGAATTAAGCCTCTTAGTCTCTCTGCCTGGTTATTGTCCAATTTTGCTTCTTCCCTGCCCTGTCATTTCTCCCTTTGTATATGCACTTCCAATAGCACTACATACACCCTGCTCTTTATTTGTAGCTGGAATTCTGGTTTTATGCTTTTAGACTGTCCTTTGTCTTTTGGGATTTTTCTTTTTTTCTTTTCTTTTCTTCTTTTATATTTTTATTTTTTGTTTTGCCTCCTTTCTCTTTTTTCTTTTTCCCTTTCAGTTTGCATGTTTGTTGGACTTGTCGGTGATTTGTGTGTCTTTGTTCCCTGTGTGTTTGTCTCTCTGTTTTCTTTTCCAGGGCTACCTCAAGAAACAAGCCAAAGTACACAAGGTGGAGACTCCCAAACACCACTACGAGTAGGGAAATAAAATAACCAAAGTCTCAACAAGAGAAACCAAGAAACACATTTCAAAGAACACTTCCTGAATGGACAGGCCCTTGACAGTCAGAGCGTTCTTATATACAGTAGTACTTGCAGGTGCAGAGTGCATAACGAGCTTTTAGAACTAACAAGAGAAAGAAAGCTAGCCAAAATGATGAAACAGAAGAACTCTCCTCTAAAGAAATTCCAGGAAGAAATGACAACTAAAGAACTGCTCAAAACAGATATAAACAACATATCTGAACAAGAATTTAGAACAATAGTCATTATATTAATCGCTGGACTTGAAAAACACATGGAAGACATCAGAGAAACTATTGCCACAAAGACTATGGAGCTTAAAAATAGATGTGATGAATTAAACAATGCTATAAATGAGGTGCATAATAAAATGGAGGCGTCCAATGCACAGATTGAAGATGCATAAAGGAGAATAGGTGAAATAGAAGACACAATTATAGAAAAAGAGGAATCCAAGAAAAAGAGAGACAGATTGATCCAGGAGAATGAAAGAATTCAAGAACTGAGTGATACAATCAAACGGAATAATATCCCTGTCACAGGGATTCCTGAAAAAGAAGACAGACAGAAAGGGGATGAAGCAGTACTTGAACAATATATAGATGAGAGCTTTCCTAATCTGGGGATGAAAACAGATAATGAAATCCACGAGGTACAGAGAACTCCCCTCAGACGTAACCTGAATCAATCTTCTGCATGACATATTATCGTGAAACTGGCAAAATATAAGGATAAAGAGAGAATTCTGAAATCAGTTAGGGATAAAAGAGCCCGAGCATACAAAGGGAGACATATCAGGGTCACTGCAGACCTATCTACTGAAACGCAGTAGGCCAGAAAGGAATGGCAAGAGATCTTCAATGTGATGAACAGAAAAAATATGTAACCAAGAATCCTCTATCCAATAAGCCTGTCATTCAGAATAGAAGGAGAGATAAAAGTCTTTCCAAATAAACAAAAATTGAAAGAACCTGTCACCACTAAACCAGCCCTATAAGAAATCATGAGGGGAAGTCTATGAGGGAAATGTTGCACAGAACACAAGGTACCAGAGACACCACCACAAACATGAATCCTACAAAGAACACAATAACTCTACACCCATATTTTTCAATAATAACACTGAAAGTAAACGAACTAAATGCTCCAATCAAAAGACATAGGGTAGCAGAATGGGTAAAAAAACAAAATCCATCTATTTGTTGTCTACAAGAAACTCATTTTACACCTGAGGACACCTTCAGATTGAAAGTAAGGGGCTAGAGAAATATCTATCATGCTACTGGAAATCAAAAGAGAGCTAGAGTAGCTATACTTATGTCAGACAAACTGGACTTTAAACTAAAGGCAGTAACAAGGAATGAAGAAGGGCATTATATAATAATTAAAGGGTCTGTCCATCAGGAAGAGCTAACAATTATAAATGTCTACGCATCAAATATGGGAGCACCTAAATACATAAAACAATTAATCACTAACAGAAACACTCTTATCGATAAGAACGTCCTAATAGCAATGGACTTTAATACTCCACTTCCAGCAATGGACAGATCAACTAGGCAGAAAATCAATAAAGACACAATGAACTTGAATGACACACTGGACCAGATGGATTTGACAAATATATTTACAACTCTACATCCTGAGGCTATGGAATTCACTTTTTTCTCAAGTGCACATGGCACATTCTCCAAGATAAATCACATACTGGGACACAAAGCAACCCTCCATAAATATAAAAGAACTGAGATCATACCATGCACACTTTCAGATCACAATGCTATGAAACTCAAAATCAATCAAAGGAAGAAGACTGGAAAACCTCCAAAACCATGGAGGTTAAAAAACACCCTACTAAAGAACAAATGGGCCAATCAGGCAGTTAGAGAAGAAATTTAAAAATATATAGAAACAAATGAAAATGAGACTACTACAATCCAAACTCTAAGGGATGCAGGAAAAGCAGTCCTAAGAGGAAAGTACATTGCACTCCAGGCCTATTTCAAGAAATGAGAAAAAGCGCAAGCGCAAAATCTAACAGTGCACCTAAAGCAAATAGAGGGAGACCAAAAATAGCACCCCAAACCCAGTAGAAGAGAAATAATGAAAATCAGGGCAGAAATAAATAAGATAGAAACCCAAGAAACAGTTGAACAGGAGATGAACTCCTGAAACCAGGAGTTGGTTTTTTGAAAAAGATAAACAAATTTGACAAACCTCTAGCCAGGCTTCTCAAAAAGAAAAGAGAGAGCACTCAAATAGACAAAATCAAAAATGAAAATGGATCTATTACAACCAATCCCACAGAAATGCAAGCAATTATCAGGGAATACTATGGAAAACTATATGCCATCAAATTGGACAACTTAGAAGAAATGGACAAATTTCTAAACACACTCTCTCTACCAAAATTCACACCGGAAGAGATAGAAAACCTGAACAGACCCAGAACAAGTGAGGAAATCCAATCAGTTATCAAAAATCTCCCAACAAATAAGAGCCCTGGGCCAGATGGCTTCCCTGGGCAATTCCAGAAGACATTTAAAAGAGAATTAATGCTCATTCTTCTCAAGCTATTCCAAAAAATAGAAATCGAAGGAAAATTTCGGACTCATTTTATGAAGCCAGCATCACTTTGATTCCCAAGCCAGACAGAGACCCAGCAAAAAAGGAGAACTACAGGCCAATATCCTTGATGAATACAGATGCAAAAGACCTTAACAAGATACTTGTAAATCGAATGCAACAGCACATAAAAACTTTATCCCCAATGATCAAGTGGGATTCATTCCTGAGTTCCAGGGCTGGTTCAACATTCGCAAATCAGTCAATGGGATACATCAAAAGAAAAGATAAAAACCATATGATCCTGTCGATAGATGCAGAAAAAGCATTTGACAAAACACAGCATCCCTTCTTCATAAAGACTCTAGAGAAAGAAGGGATAGAAGGAAATTACTTAAACATCATAAAAGCCTTCTATGAGAAGCCCTCAGCTAACATCATCCTCAATGGGGAAAAACTGAGAGCTTTCCCCCGAGATCAGGAACACGACAGGGATGTCCACTCTCACCACTGTCGTTTAACATAGTGCTGGAAGTCCTAGCATCAGCCATCAGACAACAAAAGGAAATCAAAGGCATCAGAATTGGCAAAGAAGAAATCAAACTATCACTTTTTGCAGACGACATGATACTCTACATAGAAAACCCGACACTCCACCAGAAGCCTACTAGCACTGATCCATGAATTCAGCAAAGTTGCAGGGTACAAAAGCTACATACAGAAATCTGTTGCATTTTTATACACCAACAATGAAGCATCAGAAAGAGAAATCAAGAAACTGATCCCATTCAAAATTGCACAAAAAACCATAAAATACCTAGGAATAAACATAACTAAAGATATAAGAGGCCTGTATGATGAAAAGTGTAGAAAACTTATGAAGGGAATTGAAGAAGACACAAAGAAATGGAAAAGCATTCCATGCTCATGGACTGGAAGAATAAATATAGTTAAAATGTCATTACTACCCAAAGCAATCTACACATTCAATGCAATCCCAATCAAAATGGCACCAGCATTCTTCTCAAAACTAGAACAAACTATCCTAAAATTTATATGGAACCACAAAAGACCCCAAATAGTCAAAGAAATATTGAAGAAAAAAACCAAAATGGGAGGCATCACATTCCCAGACTTTAGCCTCTACTACAAAGGTGTAGTCATCAAGACAGTATGGTATGGCACAAAAGCAGACACATAGACCAATGGAATAGAATTGAGAACTCAGAATGGGACCCACAAATGGATGGCCAACTAATCTTTGACAAAGCAGGAAAGAATATCGAATGGAAAAAAGAAAGCCTCTTTAATAGATGGTGCTGGGAGAACTGGACAGCAACATGCAGAAGAATAAAACTTGATCACTTTCTCACACCATACACAAAGATAATCTCAAAATGGATGAAGGACTTGAATGTGAGACAGGAAACCATCAAAACCTTAAGGAGAAAGCAGGAAACAACTTTCTTGACCTCAACCGCAGCAACTTCTTACTTGACTCATCTTAAAGGCAAAGAAATCAAGAGCAAAAATGAACTATTGGGACCTCATCAAGATAAAAAGCTTCTGCATGGCAAAGGAAACAATCAATAATACCGATAGGCAACAGACCTAATGGGAAAAGATTGTTACAAATGACATATTAGATAAAGAGCTAGTATCCAAAATCTATAAGGAACTCACCAAACTCCACAACCACAAAACAAATATTCTAGTGAAGAAATGGGCAGAAGACATGAACAGACACTTCTCCAAAAAGGACATCCAGATGGCCAACACACATGAAACGATGCTCAGCGTCCCTCATCATCAGAGAAATACAAATCAAAACCACACTGAGGTATCACCTCATGCCAGTCAGAGTGGCTAAAATCACCAAATCAGGAGAGTCTAGATGCTGGCGAGGATGTGGAGAAATGGGCACCCTCCTACACTGTTGGTGGGAATGTAAACTGGTGCAGCCTCTCTGGAAAACAGTGTGGAGTTTCCTCAAAAAATTAACACTAGAACTCCCCTCTCCTATGACCTAGAAATAGCACTGCTAGGAATTTACCCAAGGGGTACAGGAGTATCCTTGCATAGGAGTGCTGATGCATAGGGGCACATGTACCCCAATGTTCACAGCAGCACTTTCAACAACAGCCAAAACATGGAAGAGCCTAAGTGGCCACTAACTGACGAATGGATAAAGAAGTTGTGGTGTGGTGTATCTATAGGATGGAATACTACATGACAATGAAAAAGAATGAGATCTGGCCATGTGTAGTAACATGGATGGAACTTGAAGGTGTTATGCTGAACGAAATAAGTCAGGCAGAGAAAGACAGATACCATATGTTTGCATGTATAGGAGGATTAGGAGGAACTTAAAGGAGGGCCATGGGGGAGTAGAAGGGAAAAAATAGTTGGGGAGAGGGAGGGAGGCAAACTATGAGAGACTCTTGAATGCTGAGAACAAACTGAGGGTTGATGGGGGTGGGGGAGAGGGGAAGGGGGGGTAATGTGCATGGAGGAGAGCACTTGTTGGGATGAGCTCTGGGTGTTGTATGGAAACCAACTCGACAATAAACTATTTAAGAAAAAAAAATCCCCATCACCCATTTAACCCACCCCCAACCTACTTCCCCTCTGATAACCATCAGTTTATACTTTATAGTTAAGAGTCTTTCTCTCTCTCTTTTTTCTATCTTTGTTCACTTGTTTTCTTTCTTAAATTTCACATGAGTGAAATCATATTATTTGTCTTTTTATGACTGACTCTTTTCACTTAGCACTATACACTCTAGCTACATCCATGATGTTGCAAATGGCAAGATTTCACTCTTATTTTTATAACTGAGTAATACTCCGTGGTATGTATGTGTGTGTGTGTGTGTGTGTGTATATATATACACACACCACATCTTCCCCATCCATCCATCAGTTGATGGACATTTAGGCTCTTTCCATAATTTGGGTATTATAGATAATGCTATAGGCTATTTCCATAATTTGGGTATTATAGATAATGCTGCTGTAAACAACAGAGTGTATGTATCTTTTTGAATTATTAGTTTTGTATTCTTGTTGGGTAAATACATAGTACTGCATCACTGTATCCTAGGGTAGTTCTATTTTAACTTTTAAGGAAATTCCATGTTGTTTTCCACATGGGTACACCAGTTTGCATTCCCACAAACAGTTCAAGAGGGTTACCCTTATGGTTTGCCTCCCTCTGTCTCTGTTTATAACTATTTTCCCCCTCCCTTCTCCCATGGTCTTTTGTTACATTTCTCAAGATCCATATATGAGTGACAACATATGATATCTGTCTTTCATTCAGCATAATGCCTTCCAATTCCATCCATGTTGCTGCAAATGGCATGATTTCATTCTTTCTCATTGCCAAGTAGTATTCCATTGTATATATAAACCACATCTTTGTTGTATGTAAGCAATGAACCATGGGAATCTACCCAAAAATCAAGAACACACTACACACACAGTATGTTAGCCAATTTGACAATAAATTATATTTAAAAAACAAATAAGCAAATAAATAAATAAATAATAAATAAATAAAAAGAGGATTCCCCTTTCTCCACATCCTAGCCAACATGTGTTGTTTCTTGTTTTGTTGATTTTAGTCATCTTCACAGATGTGAGGTGATATCTCATTGTACTTTCAATTTGTTATTTCCCTGATAATCACTGATGTTGAGCATCATGCCAGGTGTTTGTCAGCCATCCAGGTGTCTTCTTTGGAAAATATGTCTATTTATATCTTCTGCCCATTTTTTAATTAGATTACTCATTTTTTGGGTGTTACATTTTTTATAAACTCTTTATATTTTTTGAATACTAGCCCTTTATGGGATATGTGATTTGCAGATACCTTCTCCCATTCAGTAAGTTGTTTCTAAGTTTTGTTGTTTCCTAAGTGTACAGAAGCGTTTTATTTTCATATAGTCCCAACAGTTTATTTTTGCTTTTATTTCCCTTACCTCAGGAGACTTATCTAGAACGAAATTGCTGCAGACAATACAAAAGAGGTTACTGCCTGTGTTCTACTCTAGGATTTTTATCCTTTCAGGTATGACATTTGAGCCTCTGATCCATTTTTAATTTACTTTTGTGTATGGTGTAAGAAAGTGATCCAATTACATTCTTTTGCATGCTGCTGTCTACTTTCCCAGCCCCATTTGTTGAAGAGACTGTTTTTCCCCCCATTGGATATTCTTCCTGGCTTTGTCAAAGATTAATTTACTATATGGTTATCATCATCATCATCATTATCAGCTATCTATGGCAGGAGCTACTTTTAAAAAAGCATAAAAGGGGCGCCTGGGTGGCTCAGTCGGTTAAGCATCTGACTTTGGCTCAGGTCATGATCTTGTGGTTTGTGAGTTCGAGCCCCGCGTTGGGCTCTGTGCTGACAGCTCAGAGCCTGGAGCCTGCTTTGGATTCTGTGTCTCCCTCTCCCTTTGCCGCTCGCCTACTCACACTCTTTCTTGCTTGCTCTCTCTTTCTCTCAAAAATAAATAAACATTAACACATTTTTTAAAAGCATAACATCAGGAAAAACTTAGTATCTAACATGAAATAAAGGTAATATAAATTATAGCATATTCATTCATTGATTTACTAAATAAATAGTTATTAAGGGGTCACTGTGGAAAAGACTTTGGGAATATCATGGTGATCAAGACATGAATAGATGCCAACTATGCTCACCACTATACAAAAATCACCTGTTTCTATAAACTGCCAATAAACCTTCTGAAAAAGAAATAAAGAAAACAATCCCATTTACAATAGCATCAAAAATAATAAAATGCTTAGGAATAAATTTAACTAAAAAGATAAAAGATCTGTACACTGAAAATCACATACATTGATTAAAAATTGACAAGCATTCAAATAAACAGAAGATATCTTGTGTTCATGGACTGGAAGAATTAAAAGTGCTAAAATGCCTATACTACCCAAAGGCGTTTATAGAATCAAAGGAAACTCTATCAAATTTCTAATAGTATTTTTCTAGACATAGAAAAAGCAATCCTAAAATTCACATGAAACAACAAAAGACCAATAGCCAAAGCAATCCTGAGATAGAAGAACAAAGCTGGCAGCATCACAGTACCTAATTTCAAACTTTATTACAAAGCTATAGGAATCAAAATAGTATGGTACAGACATAAAAACAGACACATAGACCAATGGAACATAAGTGAAAGCTCATAAATGAATCCACACATATTTATGGTCAACTAATATTTGAACAAGGGAGCCAAGAATACTCAATAATAAAACAGTCTCCTCAATAAATGGTTTCGGAAAAACTGGATATATACACTCAAGAAATGAAATTGGACCTCTATCTCATACCATTCACAGAAACTAACTCAAAATGGACTAAAGACTTAAATATAAGACCCAAAACTAAAACTACTAGAAGAAAACATGGAAGAAAAGCTCCTTGACATTTGTCTTGGCAACAATTTTTTGGAGATGACACCAACAAAAGTAAAACAGACAAATGTAATTGCATTAGCTTCTGCACAGCAAGGGTAACAATCAAAAGAGTGAAGAGACAACTACAGAATGTGAGAAAATATTTGCAATCCATATATCTGATAAGTTAATATCCAAAATATATAAGGGATTCAAACAACTCAATATAAAATAAAAAGTAACACGATTAAAACATAGGCAAAGAACCCAAACAGATATTTTACCAAAGATAAACAAATGCCCAACATGTTCATGAAAAATATGCTCAATATCACTAATCATCAGGGAATGCAAATGAAAACCACAGTAGGATATCACATCACACCTGTTAACATGGCTATTATCAAAAAGAAAAAGGACAAGTGTTGATTTGAATATGGAGCAAAGGGAACCCTTGTGCACTATTGGCAAGAACATAAATTGGTGTAGCCACTATAGAAAACAGGATGATGTTCCTCAAAAAGTTAAAAGTAGAACTACCATATGATCTAGCATCCCACTTCGGGTATATAGCCAAAAGAAATGAAATCACTAACTCAAAGGGATCTCTGTATCCCCAAGTTTGTTGCATTCAAAATAGCTAAGACCTGGAAACAACCTAAGTGTTGCATGGATAAAGAGATGTGGTATAAAGATGATATGTATATAAATGTATATATTAAAATATGAAATATTATTCAGCCATAAAAAAGAAAGGAATCCAGCCTTTTGCAACAACATGGATATATCTTGAGGGCACTGTGTTAATTAAGTGAAGTAAGTCAGGCACAGAAAGACAAAAACTATACGATTCCACTAATCTAAAAAAGCTGAACTCAAAACAAAAGACTGATGGTTGCGAGGGGTTGGGGGTTGTAGGAATAAGGAAATGTTGGTTGAAGGCTATAACCTTCCAGCTTTAAGGTGAATAAGTTCTGGAGGTGCCTGGGTGGCACAATCAGTTGAACATCCAACTTGATTTCGGGTCAGGTCATGATCTCATAGTCATGAGATCAAGCCCCACATCGGGCTTTCGACTGGGCATGGAGCCTGCTTGGGATCCTCTCTCTCCCTCTCCCTGTGCCTCTCCCCTGCTCATGCTCTCCCTCTCTCAAAAAAAAAAAAAAAGTAAGTTCTGAAGATATAATGTATCACATGGTAACTATAAAACAGTTAATGTATTATATACTTGAAAGTTGTTAAAAGAATAGACCTAAAATGGCATCACCACAAACCAAAAAGAAGGTAATTATGTAAGAAGATAGAGGTGCTAACTAACTTTATTGTGGCAATTACTACACAATATACACGGGCATCAAAATCATCACATTGTACACCTTAAATGTGCATATATGGCAACAACACCTCAATAAAGCTGTGGAAAAAATACATAAATGGTCCTTGCCCTTGTACAACTTACAGTCTAGAAAATAAGACAGTGATAATATTAAAATAAAGGGACATTACAGTGTTCACAAAAAAAAATGGTTAAAGCAAATGGGGAAATGCTTATATCTAAAGACCTTGTACTAGTGTCCTAATGCCAATGTAACAAAAAAAAATTCAGTATTTTAAAACAAAATAAATTTATTCTCTTACAGTTCTAGAGGTCAGAGGTCCAGGAATTCAGTCCTTCCCTTTTCCAGCTGCTGAAGGCTATGCACATTCCTTGGCTTCTGAATGCATTACTCAGCCACCATTTCTATTTTTACATCACCTTCTCTCTGTCTGTCTGTCTGTCTGTCTCTGACCTTGTTCCCTCCCTCATATAAAGTACTTGTGATTACATTGAGTAATTATCCCCAGATAATCCAGGATAATCTCCCTATCTCACAATGCTTAATCATATCTATAAAATTTCTTTGGCCATGTGTGGTAGCATATTCATACATTCTGTGGATTAGGGCTTGGACATCTTGGGTGTCCTTTATTCTGTCTACTACAGACATAACTTTGAACCTAAAAAAATAGAAGGAAATACAGAAAAAAAATATTAACAGTGTCGATCTGGATGATTGGATTTATATTTATATTTTTGTGTTTTTCTCTTTTGCAACTTCTAAAAGCTCTACTAATGAGCATATTTCACTTTTTAAAAAAAGAGTGAGTGCAGACAAACAAACAAAAAAAATACAAAGTGGCATACAGTAAATTGTAAATTGTCTTTGTCTCACCCTTGTCCCTCAGTCCCCGGGTTCCTCTCTCCAGAGGCAATTATCATTAACAGTTTCTTATTCTTCCAGAGAGAGGATATGCAAGAATATGTCCATGATAGGCTAATTAATGGTCCCTCAAAGATGTTCATGTCGTAATTCCCAGAACCTGTTAATATATTGCCTTACTAAAGGGACTTTACAGATGTGATTAAGTTAAGAATTTTGAGATGGGTTGATTATCACCAATTGTCTGGATAGGCCCAATATAATGAGAGAGATCCTTATAAGAAAAGGCAGGAGTAAGGGTTAATGGAGGAGAAGATAGCTATGTGACAAGAGAAGCAGAGACTGGAGTGATAACTCTTTCAAAATGGAGGGAGAGCCCACAAGTCAAAATATAGTGGCCACTAGAAGCTGAAAAAGACAAGAAGACAAATTTTCCCCTTGGAGCCTCCAGAAGGCACCAGCCCTACTCATGCCTTGACGTTAGCCCAGTGAAACCTATTTTAGACCTAGGACACCAGAACTGGAGGAGAATAAATTTCTGTTGTTTTAAGCTACTAAATTTGGGGTCAGGTGTTACAATGGCAATGTAGATCATCCCTGTACACATATCCTTTTGCACATGTATGGATATATCTATACTAAACTCAAAGAATTAGAATTCCTGGGTTAAAGTATGTAATTTTTCATTTTTATTTAAATTGCCAAACTTCCTACATGCAGGTTGTACCAATTCTACTGCAATAATATAGGAGTGTAACTCACTTGACTTTCAACTTTATCATGGATGCTCTTTTTCCATACAGAGGTTAGAGTTTCATTCTCTCAAGGATATCATCTTTTCCTCTTACTGATTCCAAATTTTATATCATATTTTAAAAATAGCCACCCTGGGGCGCCTGGGTGGCTTAGTCGGTTAAGCGTCCGACTTTCGCTTGGGTCATGATCTCGCGGTTCGTGGGTTCGAGCCCCGCGTCGGGCTCTGTGCTGACTGCCAGCTCGGAGCCTGGAGCCTGTTTCAGTCTGTGACTCCCTCTCTCTCTGACCCTCCCCTGCTCACGCTGTCTCTCTCTCTCTC
>NW_024081168.1:80191-127010 GCF_003009895.1 Hyaena hyaena
GGGGGCGGGGGTTGACATGCAGTTAAGAACCAAACTCCCAGCAAGACTAACCACACATGACAGGGACAGTAGAAACACAGCAAAGGGAGAGGAACAGACCCCACACCAGTCACTCCAGACATGGGGGACCTGCAGTGGAAAGACAAGTCCCAATAACATTTGGCTTTGAAAACCAGCAGGGCTTAAGTTACAATCAGTGGGGCTTAACTACCAGTACTTTAAACTCTGGCAAAGCTAGAGGGTGATAGGAAACAGTCCCAGCCCTTAAGAAGCCAGCATAACAAAGAACCCAGCTGAGATATAGCTTAGAAGCAACAGTTGGAAAAGTGCCTGGGGTATACATGAAATAAATTTATTTACTAATCTCAGAACATGTCCTTTAAAGGCAGGGATCTTTAGGAGACTTCAAGAACAAAAGAGCTAACAGAACCGTTTGTCATCACCCTCTCCACCAGCCTAGATGGCTGGACATTTTCAGGAACCAGCACTAATACCCACCACCTATCTTACTCACACCCCCTACTCCACCTCCCGGTTTTCCTCAAGATCCACCCCAACCAACCCACCACACTCAGCAAGAGTCCCTCTAAAGTGGCTTCATGTCTCATACTGTAAGCTGTCCCTGCAGGGACTAAAGCCACTCCAAAGTGACTCCTGCTTTAGAGAGAAGGGAAGAAAACCACATACACCAGTTCAACTGCAGCCCAAGCAGACAGATTGGGGGCTGATATCTAATCTGACTGCTGGCCCTACCCACCAACAAAACCTCTGGGTGGGGGGAGGGGCAGCACAGGGAAAAGAGCCAAGTAGTTTGAGGTCCCTGTGGCAACAGCAGTCAGACTGGGGACAAGTACCTGCTCTGACTGCCAGCCCCACCCACCTACAAAATCCTCTCAGGAGAGGAGGCAAGGAGAGCACCCTGCAAGTCAGTGCTACTGCAGCCCCAACAGACAGACTGGGGACAGGCATCTGGTTGGACTGCAGGACCCAACTACCAACAAAAGTATCACAGAAGACAACACAGGGAGAATACCCTGCAGTTTAGTGGTACTGCCGCCCTGGCAAACAGGATGACAACAGGCATCTGGTCTAACTGCTGACACTGCCCAACTAAAAGCCCATGACAGCTGCAGACCAGCTCCTTAACAACACAGGAACCAAACCCTGGCCACAACAGGCAAAGTGGGCTACTGCAGCCAACTGGACTGAAGGCAAACACAGGTCAGTCACAAAAGGAGGGCACATACAGGGGTACCTGGGTGGCTCAGTCAGTTAAGCATCTTATTCTTGATTTCAGCTCAGGTCATGATCTCATGGTTGTGGGATTAAGCGTTGCATCAGGCTTCATTCTGTGCATAGAGCCTGCTTCAGATGCTCTCTCTTCCTCTCCTTCTGCCCCTCCCCTGCTCTCTCTCTCTCTCTTTCTCTGTCTCTGTCAAAAAAAAAAAAAGTAGGGCACACACAATATACAAAGGAGACACGCCTGAAGTGCCTGGTTCTGGTAAACAGGGGACATTGTGCTGCAGGACCACTTCTTCATAAGGCCTCTACTTTCAATATCAGGAAATTTAGCTGATTTTCCTAATACATATAAACAAATGCAGAGGGTTAGACAAAATGAGAGGCAGAAGAATATGTCCAAAGTAAAAGAACAAAGCGAAACAACAACAACAAAAGAGAGCTAAATGACGTGGAGATAAGCAATATGCCTGATTAATAATTCCAAGAATGGGCCATAAAGACACTCACTGGACTTGAAGAGTGGAGAATCTCAGTAAAACCTTCAACAAAGAGACAGAAAATTTAAAATGAACCAATCAGAGATAAGGAACTCAACACCTAAAATTAAAAACATATTAGAGGGAATCAATAGTTTAGAAAAGGCAAGCAAATGGATCAGCCATCTGAAAGACAGGGTACTAGAAAGTAACGAAGCCAAACAGCAAAAGGGGGATAAAAGTGTTATAAAACATGAGAATAAGTTAAGGGAACTCAGTAACATCATCAAACAGTAACGTTCACATTACAGGGATCCCAGAAGAAAACAAGAGAGAAATGGGGCGGGGGGGGGCGGGTTAGAAAACTTATTTGAAGGAATAATAGCGAAAACCTCCTTAGTCTAGGGAAGGAAAAAGACATCCAGATCCAGGAGGCACAGAGAGACAACTCCAAAGTATGAACCCAAGGAGGTACACCAAGACACGTAATAATTAAAGTGGCAAAAAGTAGTGATAGAGAATTTTTTTAATTTTTTAAATGTTTATTTACTCTTGAAGAAGAGAGACAGATAGAGAGATGGAGTATGAGTGGGGGAGGGGCATAGAGAGGAGACACAGAATCCAAAGCAGACTCCATGCTCTGAGCTATCAGCACAGAGCCCGACGCAGGGCTTGAACTCACAAGCTGAAGTTGGACACTTACCAACTGAGCCACCCAGGTGCCCCTAGAGTGAGAATTTTAATAGCAGCAAGAGAAAAGATACAGTTACATATAAGGGAAATCCCATGAGACTATCGGCAGATTTTTCAGCAGAAACTTAGGAGACCAGAAAGGTGTGGCATGATATATTCAAAGTGAAGAAAGGAAAAAACCTGCAACCAAGTATACTCTCTCCAGCAAGGCTTTCATTTAGAATAGAAGGAGACATAAAGAGTTTCCCAAACAAATAAAAGCTAAAGGAGTTTGTCACCACTAAACCAGCCCTACAGGAAATGTTAAAGATAATTCTTTGACTGGAAAGAGACCATAAACACGGGTGAGAAGATTAGGAAGGGAAAAAATTATACAGTTGCATACAAACATGATAAATGTGGTAGATTAATCGCTTATAAAACCAGTACAGAAATTAAAGCACAAAAGCAGTAAAATCAATTATATCTATAAAATTAAACCATGAGACTCACAAAAGTCAAAGAATGTAAAGTATGACATCATATATGTAATAGGTGTTAGGGAGTAAAAATTTAGTATTTTTGGAATGGATTGAAACTTAAGCAAACATTAACTTAATATAGTCCACTATATGCATAAGATGTTATCTAGGAACCTAATGGTGATCACAAATCAAAAATCAGTAATGAATACACTAAAAATTAGGAGAAATGAGTCTAAGCATATCACTAAAGAAAGCCATTAAACCACAAGGTAAGAGAGCAAAAGAAGAAGAAAGGAACATAGAAGAACTTCAAAAACAATCATAAAAGAAGTAACAAAATGACAATAAGTACCTACCTATCAATAACTACATTTTTAAAGTTATTTATTTATTTTGAAACAGAGAGAGAGAGAGAGAGAGAGAGAGAGAGAACACTAGCAGTGGAGGGGTAGAGAGGAGAGAGAATCCCAAGTAGGCTCCACACTGTCAGCACAAAGCCTTATGTGGGGCTCAAACTCAAAATGTGAGATCATAACCTGAGCCAAAACCAAGAGTTGGATGCTCAACTAACTGAGACACCCAGGCACCCTATCAATAACTACTTTTAATTTAAATGGACAAAATGCCCCAGTCAAAAGAAATAGGGTGATGGAATGCATAAAAAAGGAGGACCTATGTATATGCTGCCTACAAGAGATTCACTTCAGCCCTAACACACATGCAAACTGAAAGTATAAGGGGATGGAAAAATATTTACCATTCAAATGGAAGTGAGAAGAAAGCTCAGGTACCAATACTTGTATTAGACAAACTAGACCTCAAACAGAGACTGTAACAGTGACAAAGAAGGTCATTACATAATCATAAAGGGAATAATCACAAAAATGAATATAAAAATTATAAGTATTTATGCACCCAACATAAAGCACCTAAACACATAAAGCAACTATTAACAGAAATAAAGGAAGAAACTGGCAGTAATATAAAAATAGTAGCAGACTTCAACACACCACTTACATCAGTGGACAGATCAGACAGACAGAAAATCAACAAGGAAACATAGGCTTCAAATGACATATTGGAACAGATGGGCCTAACAAATATAGTCAGAACATTTCATCTAAAAACAGCAGAATAGAAGCACCTGGGTGGCTGAGCATCCAACTTCAGCTCAGGTCATGATCTTGCAGTCCATGAGTTCAAGCCCTGAGTCAGGCTCTGTGCTGACAGCTCAGAGCCTGGAGCTTACTTCAAATTCTGTGTCTCCCTCTCTCTCTGCCTCTCTCCCGTTTGTGCTTGCTTTCTTTCTCTCTCTCAAAACTAAACATTAAAAAATTTAATAATAAAAATAAAAACAGCAGAATACACATTCTTTTCAAGTGTACATGAAACATTCTCCAAAATAGGTTATATGTTTGGACACAAAACAAGCCTCAAAAAATGCAAATAGATTGAAATCATGTCATGCATTCCTTCTGACAATAATAATTGGTAACTAAAAAATCAATTACTAGAAAAAATATGTAAAGAAGACAAATACATGGAGGCTCTATAGCATGTTACCAAACAACAAATGAGTCAACAAAGAGAAAAAATTTTTAAAACTTAAAAAAAAAATGGAGACAATTGAAAATGAAAACACAACATTCCAAAATCTTTGGATTTTGGGATTTAGCAAAAGCTATTCTAAGAGGGATTATACCAATACAAGCCTACCTTAGGAAGCAAGAAAAATCTCAAATAAACAACCTAATCTTACCTATAAAGGAGCTAGTAAAACAATAAAGCCCAAACCTGCTACAGTTTTAACACAATCCCTATCAAAATAATAACATTTTTCACAGAATTAAAACAAATAATACTGAAATTTGTATGGAATCACAAAAGACCCCAAAAAGCCAAAGCAATGTTGAAAAAGAAAATCAAAGCTGCAAGTACCACAATTCCAGACTTAAGTTATATTACAAAGCTGTAGTAACCCAAACAGTATGGTACAGGCAGAGTCTCCTCTACATGTAAAAGAATTAAACTGGACCATCTTTAAACACCATAAACAAAAATAAACTCACAATGGGTTCAAGATGTAAATGTGAAACACAAAACCATAAAAATTCTAGAAGAGAACACAGGAAATAATTTCTCTGACATCAGCCCTGGCAACCTTTTCTGGATATGTCTCCTAAGGCAAGGGAAACAAAAGGAAAGGAAACTATTAGGACTACATGAAAATAAAAGCTTTTGTACAGCAAATAAAACCATCAACAAAACAAAAACCCAACCTACTGAATGGGAGAAGATATCTACAAATGATATATCCAATAAGGGATTAATATCCAAAATATATAAAGAACTTCTACAAGCCAATACCAAAAAAAAAAAAAACAAAAAACAAATAATGTGATTAAATAATAGGCAGAAGACCAGAACAGACATTTTTTCAAAGAAGATACACAGAGGCCAGCAGGCACATTAAAAGATGCTCAACATCGCACTAATCATCAGGGAAATGTAAATTAAAGGCACAATGACATATCATTTTACACCTGTCAGAATGGATAAAATAAAAACCACAACAAATATCAAGTGTTCACAAAGAAGGATATCAATAAAAATGAAACCTCACACACTGTTGGTAGGAATGCAAATTGGTGAAGTCACTATAGAAAGCAATATGGATGTTTCTCAAATATTTAAAATAGAATTACTATATGATCCAATAATTCCACTGCTGGGTATTTACCCAATGAAAACCAAAACACCAATTCAAAACGATATGTGCACCCTTATGTTTCTTGCGGCATTATTTACAATAGCCAAGATATAGAATCAACCCATGTCATGTGGCTATCCATAGTTGAATGAATAAAGAAACGTATATATACCCACACAATGAAATACTATTCTGCCTTCAAAGAATGAAATCTTGCCATTTGTAACAACATGGATGGACCTAGGGGGTGTTATCCTAAGTGAAATTAAGTCATTCAGAGAAGGACAAATACCATATGATTTCAGTCATATGTAGAATGTAGGAAACAAAACAAGTGAACAAAGAAAAACAGAGACCAAAAAAACCTCTTTTATTTTAATTCCAGAATAGTTAACATACTGTGTCATATTAGTTTCAGGTGCACAATATAGCAATTCAACAATTCTGTACATTACTTAGTGATCATCATAAGTAATCCCCTTTAACAGATACTTAAATATAGAAAACAAATCTGGGGGTTGCCTGAGGAGAGGTGGGGGGGAGGATGGATGAAAAAGACAAAGGGCACTAAGAGTACAACTACCTTGATGAGCACTGAGTAACGTATAGAATTGCTGAATCACTATACAGCACACCTGAAACTAACATAACACTGTATGTTAACTATACTGGAATTTAAAATTAGACATATATAGATAGATAGGATTTTTCCTTCCCTTATATATTCTGATTGTTACTACTTTACAGGAAGGTAATTTCGGGATGATTGCAGGATTCTTGAGGTGTCTAGGATCCTTTCTTTGAATGTGTATCAAAGATTCAGATCAATAGATTATTACTGAGGGCAGAGGCTGGCTGGTAGGACCCCCAACCATTTCTCTCTAAGACAGAACAAGGCAGGACTTCCCTGGTCAGGCAGTAAAGCATCAGGATGTGAAGGCTAGGTGAATCCCCACGCCTTCACCCCACGTATATGGTTTATGGACTTATATGAAGGACTACCAGGGAGTTACTGACTCTGAATACCTGTCTTGCAGGTTGAGCCCCTGGACAGTAGTAACTGGCTATAAGTTCACCCAACATTGCCTGCCTTTCTAGGAGAACTTGCTCCCAGAGGTATGTGACTCTGTATGAACTGTGGGAGCTCGAAGAAACTGCAAATAACTGGATCCTGTTGTTAATCTTTCTGGGTAGCTACTGAAAATTATGTCCCCATTGTGAGCAAATCTTGTCTTGGGAGCAATTCCAGGACTGTTTAAACAAGAGCTATGTTGAAACAGCCTCCAGCACACTTCACTCAGATTTCTTTTAATCTTCTCTAAGCCTGTAATGGAAGTTCCATTTAGATAAAATCAGAGCAAGGTTAACAACCTATTCCTTTTTTTTTTTTTTTTACTTTTAATTTATAATTCGCTGTAAACTAGGGACCACATGCATTTTGCTACAGGATTCCCCCGCAAATTTACGAAACAGGCCTCCCCCCAGTGCCCGAGGCCTGTTATCAATGAAGCCAATTACATTTCAGTACAAGCCTGCAGCTTCTCAGGTAGCTGGATTCACTTCCACACTGTGGCCTCAGCATAGCCTGAGAATCTATTTCCTTTGGCTTTTTTTTTTTTTTCCTCTGTTAGGTTAACCAGTTAACCTCTTCCTTAATTCCTTGAGATGTTTGGGTTTTGTTTTTGTCTTCTGTTTTTACCACCACCATCTTCCCTTTAGCACTGGCATATCTTCTCAAATGAGGCTACTTCCTCCTCGAACATTTATAAAAAGATAATTTAATCATCTTGCTTTGGGTTGGGAATTGAAAGAAAGAAAGACTAAGAGGATATTCCAGACCAAAATATCTCCAGGAAAACTAACAGATTGGAGCACAAAGAACTGCAAAGAAACTAAAGCTGACTTCAGTCTTATGTTGCCTCCTGCCTTTTCTCTGCCTCCATTTACTAGCTTTGATTTGCCAGTATTTTTAGGAAACACTTTTATAGTTGCGCCTGGGTGCCTTTGTGTGCATTTTCTTCAACTTATCTTCTGTCCAACAAGAAAAAAGTCCACCATCTACCAGAGTGCCCCAATACTTGAATGATCTATGGATAGTTTGGATTTTCATCTGCTGCTCCATTAATTGATTGCAGCTGCAGCTATAATAACCATATGGAATGGCTGCCAAAAATTTCAAGCCAACATATTTTTCACTTAAATTTTCAAACCCACAAAAATGTTCTCCAGCCCCTTGTACATGTTCCATTCCTGCAGTAATGATGCATTTAATGGTGAAAAGGAAACCAAATACGGCTGTCCGGCTTGTAAAGAAGTCACTTACCTTTGTCTTCCTGCCTTGAATGAAGATCACATTTATACAGTTACCAGAGAGCTGAAGCCCTAACCTAGAGGCAGCATGTCTAGACTGTGTGTCAGGAAGGCGCCTCTCTCTCTCTCTCTCTCTCTCTCTCTCTCTATATATATATATATATAGGACATATATAATGTCCAATCTTTTCAACAAAACTGGTTCTCTGTAGGATTCCCCATCTCACAGAATGGCCCCATGATCCACCTAGAAACCATATATCTGTGAAATTTCCCTCTCCCTCACATTCCATATCTAATCCATCACCAAACCCACTGATTTAAAGTTCTAAATATCTCTCTAATATACTTTCCTCTATCTCTAACTGTAATGTAAGCCAGCATCATCTCATGTGTCCTACTATACCTGCCACCTAACCAGTCTCCCTTTGTCCACTCTTGCCCGTCTTCAATTCATTATCCACAGTGCAACCAGAGTAAGCTGAAAATATAATCACATCACTTGAATCATCCTGTTTTAAACTCTCTAAGGGGTTTACACTTTATACCCCTACCTTTCCTACAGGCCCTCAGTGAACAGGCAACTACTCCATACCTTCTAACCACATTGCTCTTCTTTTAGTACCTTGAAGGTGAAAAAAGGAAGCTCTTTGCAACCTCAGAGTCTTTGCATTCACTGTTCCCCCTGCCTGTAATGTTCTCCTAACCCCTTGCCCAGGTCTTTGTTTGGATGGTGCCTTCTTATCATTCAGATCCAAATTAAATGCCAATTCTTCTAATAAGACTTCCCTGACCATGCTGCCAAAAGAAAGTCTCCCTTCATTATTCTCTCAGCCTTTGTTTAGAAACCGTATTAGTCCTATACCCTAGCCCAGTGCCAAGAATATAAAAGGTAGTCAATAAGTAACCCTGAAGTGTTCTGAGCTGAACACTTCTTTATCCTTCTTCCTTGCCCTGCCTAAGCATCCTGGATTAATTTTTTTACAATATTATTTTCATGAAGTCTTTATTATGTATGGTAGATATTAGTGCTGTTCACCAAATATTGCTGATTCCTCCTTCAAGGCAGCTGGTAGGGTTGCACTTTCCCACCTTCTCTAAAGGCAGCTTTGACCATGTGACTTACTTTGGCCAATGTAATCCGAGCAGAAGTGATGCATACCATTTCACGCAGGAGCTCTAAGAGATATGAAGCAAATCCTCATTTTTCCCCTGCCCCAGTGATTATGAAAAGCATATATGAAAATGGAACTTCATCAGCCTCAGTCCATGAATACCTATGATAAACAGGGCACCCAGACAAACTTCCAAGGATATGCATCAGGTAAAGAAATAAACCTTTGTTATTATAAGCTATTGTGTTTTTTGTAAATTGTTTGGTACTGCAGCATTAAGTAGACCATCCTCACTGATATACATTTCACTAATTGTTAATATGGTACTCACAGATTTTTTAATTTCATAACCTTCCACTCTTGCACACAGCATCAACCCCAGATGTGCTTATGCAGCCTCTACTTTACAGTGGATATTAGAACTTCACCATTCCTGACCATGACAAGAAAAGGTTCTTACAGTGGGTCTCAAATAATTAGGAGAAAAGTTGTTCTATATACTAATCACCCTATGAATGTGGTTGATTGATCATAAGAATACCTTTTTGAAAAGGTGAAAAAATAATAAACCTTAGAATAATTATAGTTATTTAATTCAACTAATAGTCACTGAATATCTTTCTATGAGTCAAGCACTGTGCTTAATGTCATGAGATATACACAGATGTATCAGAACTAATCCCTCTCCCAGAAAGGGAGGGAAGATATTCACAAATATGGCTAACTTAATGACAAGATAGGTGGCTGTAAATACAATATAAACAACATATAAATGATCATCTGTGCAGGTAGTGCCAGTTCTAATTGAGAAGGTAGCATTTGGGCCTGGCCTAGAAAGATTTCAGACAGACTACTGGAAAAATAAAGATAACCAAAGAGAACTCTACTAAATTTCACAAATAATTTTAGAAAGCCAGGTATACACAAGGTCTTAGGCCTCATGTTATTCAGTAATATAAAGATTATTAAGAAACAACTGTCGTCTTCCAACGACAGCATCCAATGAAGCAGTGAAGATGAGTACATAAATATCTATAATATCAAGAACCATACAAGCATCATGAGACATCGATAGTCCCAAGAGAGTTCAAATGAGGAAGAAATCACATTTAATTGGAAGGATCTGGGAAGGAGGAAGAAGGTGAGATTTGACATGGGCCTTGCAGGATGAAAGGATTACAATAAAGAGAGATGATGGAGGCAAGAGCAAAAGAATTTCTGGAGCAAAAAGGACTAAGGTGGAACAGAGCTGAGCACAGGTTTGGAGAACAGTGTGAATTCCAGCTTAGCTTGAAAACAGAGGATACAAATTGACACAGCAGGTAATGAGGCTGGAAAAGCTACTTGGGTACCTAATCTGGAAAAACTTGACGGTCAGACTGAAAATGTTTTTTAAGAAGTTCATAATATGAGAAGCACTTTAATATTTCTAAACAAGAAGTGGCATGATGGATGCTTTGGTTTGGAACAGTTCAACTGGAATCAGTATAGGATGAACTAAAAGGAATAAAAGATAAACAGTTGAGGACCAGTTTTTGCTCAGGCAAAAAATAAGAATGATTTGAACTACAGCCGGGAGAAGAGCAAGAGTAAGACAGAGTTAAATGCAAAAGACACTGCCAGAGATAAACCTACCAGACTTGGCCATTTACTGGATGAGAAGGCCATGGGAAACAAAAAGAAAGAAAAGCTGTCTTTGAGGTTTCAAGTCTGGCAAACTGGCAAGCTGAGGATACCATGAACCATAATAAGGAAGTCAGCAGGATGTGGGGAAAATGCTTAGCTAGGTTTTGACTCAAAACAAAGACAGTCAAATCATTAAACCCCATGTATAAATATATCCTGTTGCATACCTTATGTTGATAGGCCTTAAGATATGTTCTCTTCAAACAGTTCAGTAAGAGTTACAGGTAGGGCTATACCAAGAACTAGAAACCAAAGAAATAATCCCTGATAAGATATTCAGATGAGTGCTTATTAGATCAGACTTGTAAAATTTTCATAATGAAAAGGGTGAAGATAGGTCCCACATGTGACCAGTAGTTTTTAATCTTTGGAAATTGATGAACACTATGGATTTGCTCCCTGAGAAAAACATACAATAGAACATATTAACACATGAAAATATAAAATTGGAGACAGGGGATGTTGGGTGGACCTAAAAGTTATTATACTAACTGACAGAACTCAAAGGCAATACCTTATGATGTCAGTCACACATCCAATTTAAGAAATAAAACAAATGAACAAAGAAAAAAGAGAAAAAAAAACAGACTCTTAAATACAGAGAACAATGTGGCAGTTGCCAGAGAGAAGGTGGGCAGGAGGATGGGTGATATAAATAAAGGGGATTAAAAACTCACTTATTGTGATAAGCACTGAGTGATAGAGTAATGTATAGAACTGTTAAACCATTACATTATATACCTAAAATAAATACAACACTGTATTTTAATTATACTTCAATAAAAAGGAAAAATAAATAAACATAGTGGGTGTTTCCATAAAACTCCTAATAGTTATGATTATATAGGAGTAGTTGAAGTAAATATTCAACATTTTGATAGCAATCTAGGAAGAATGATGGTGTCCTTGAAGACTAGAACTTGAACAAGCCAGCACCAAATCACAAGCAGGGATGGTGGGAAGATGAAAAAACAAAGCCAGGAACACAGAATTATGATACAGTCTCAGGTGCCAACTGTCTCTATGTGTTAAGTAAGAATAGGAACACAGATACCAAGTGTTTATTTGGTCTGCAGACTCCAGAAGGCCACTGTTTATTTAGGAATCTATGGCTTAGGAAGCTTGCCTTAGAAGCTTTCACATCACTAACTCAGAGCAGAGACAACCAGTGTCAAATGCCTCTCACTTTAGCAAAAGAGAATACTAAGATGATCCTTATGGAAGAAGAAAAAAGCATCAAATAAATTGAAAAAGAAATTTTAAAAAATTCAAATCAGGGAGACTCAACTGTGTTAGGAAGCATTCCTAGAGAGAGGGATAATGTTTGTTACAACTGAAATAAAAAATTATACACCATTTTTTATAGAACTGCCTGTCTTCCCTACAGATGAGCTACCTTTCTGCATGTGTGCAGGCATGTTATTTTTGAAGGTGTTGATATTGAAATAATACCTACTTTAAATCAGCATAAATCTAAAGGGAGGGGGTCAGTGCTCAGCAACTAAATCAGAGTAATTGTGCCTTGCAATTCTAGGAAGGAAAATTCTCTATCACCGAGCTAGTGCCACAGAGACTCTTAGAGCTGTGCCAGTTGGCTGCTTTCTTGTGTGTGATCCCAAACTCAAGAGTACAAGTCAAATGAGCAGTGAAGAATCCTAACTGAGGCAGCATTCTGAACTCTAAGAAGTTAGGTACTGCACCAGACACACTGTTTGATGGTGGGACATTTCTTGAGCAAAGGGGATAGTTGTACCACACAGGTTCAAGAAAATCCTAAAATAGAAGTGCCACAATCATGTCTGAAGAGCTCTGGAGGGATGGTACAAGGAAGAGAAGAATGGCACAAGGAAGTAATAAAGGAGGAAATGAGATACTGAATGCCAAGTAAGATGACCTGGATTCAAGTCTCAGCTTTACCACTGTGTAACTTTGTATATTTAAGTTATTTTGCTTCTTTATCTGTACTACAAGGTTAATGACAACAACCTTATTTTATTTTATTTTATTTTATTTTATGTTTTATTTATTTCTGAGAGAGAGAAAGAGAGAGAGAGAGAGAGAGAGCATGAACAGGGGAGGGTCAGAGAGAGAGGGAGATACAGAATCTGAAGCAGGCTCCAGGCTCTGAGCTGGCTGTCAGCACAGAGCCCGATGCGGGGCTCAAACCCACGAACCATGAGATCATGACAGAGCCGAAGTCGGACGCTTAACCGACTGAGCTACCCAGGTGCCCCAACAACAACCTTATTTTAAATAATTCATACAAGATGCAAACAGGATCATAAAAGTAATGCATATTATTTACTTTGAAATAATAAAGTCCTATATAAACGTACAACAGTTCTTGTGCATCATACATTCCCTTATTCCACTCATTACAGTCCCTGAAATTATTTTTTTCTTCTGTGTTTTTTTTTATATTTTTTAATGTTTATTTCTTTTCTAGAGAGATAGAGCATGAGCAGGGGACGGGCAGAGACAGGAGTGGGAGACAGAATCCAAAGCAGGCTCCAGGCTCTGAGCTGTCAGCGCAGAGCCAGATGCAGGGCTCAAACTTGGCAATGGTGAGATTATAACTTGAGCCGAAGTCAGATGCTCAACCAACCGAGCCACCCAGGCGCCCCTTTTTCTCCTATCTTTGAACAGCCACATTCCTCTAATACAACTGGTATCAGACCTATACATGACTGGAATTTCCTAGGTGTCAACAGGAGAGCTGGAAGATGCCCAAATACTTGCCTTGTTGAAAGCAGAAGCTATTGCAGAATGAGTGATCTCTCTCTTCATCAGGTCTGGGTGATAGGTTAGGTTTCACAAAGTGTGCAAGCAACCTGAGGCGAGCGCCAAGGAAAGAGTGTGCCCATATTCCCATTTTTGTCCTTTAATTCATTTTATGTATCTTTCATCCAAGAAATGTTTCCTAAATTTTTATGACAGAGTGGGCTAAGGGAAGCAATAGGATATTATATAGAGTAATGATCCAATGATAACTAAATGCAATTCATAATCTTGGACTGGTTCCTGGACCAGAAAACAAATAGCTATAAAGAATATTATTAGGACAATTAGACAAATTTTGATCTGGACTTTAGATAACTGTATCAATCAGTGTTAAAATGTCTTGATTTTAATAGGTGTACTAGAGGTATATAATTAATATCCTTGTTTTTGGGAAATACACACTGAAGGATTCAAGGAAAAGAGTCTTGATATATGCAACTTGCTCTAAAATGGTTCTGAAAAAATAATATCATGTAAATACTTAGAGGCAGAATAAGACAAATGCAGCAAACTGTTAATAATCAGTGAATCTGAGTAAAAGATAAGCTGAAGTTCTTTATACTATTTTTGAAACTTCCCTGTAGATTTCAAAATATTTTTAAATATAGTTAATGGTCCAAAAATAAATAAGCCTGGTTCTAGCCATCATGTGACCTTTGGGAAAGTTACTTGGCACCTTTCAGTTCAATTTCTTCAAATGATAAAATGGGGGCAATGATACCTATATGCCCTACGAACTTTCCAGAATTGTTCTAAAATGCAGAGTATAATGATGCTACCATGTGGAAGACCTGAAAAGAAACAAAAGCAAGACACAGGGGCACTTGGGTTGCTCAGTTGGTTAAGCGCCTACTTCAGCTCAGGTCATGATCTCACAGTTCGTGAGTCCGAACTCTGCATCGGGCTCTGTGCCAACAGCTCAGAGCCTGGATCTTGCTTCATATTCTGGGTCTCCATCTCTCTCTGCCCCTCCACCAACTCACCCTCTGTCTCTCTCACTCTCAAAATTAAACATTAAAAAAAATGTTTTTAAAAGATGTAAATCCAGTGCTCTAACACATATGAACAGATTGCATGAATCTTATCTTAAGCCTCAGTATTCCTGAGACTATAAAATGGGAGTAACAATATGTACCTCAATGGGTCACTATGGAGTTTGTAAAATGAGAAAATGCCTATAGGAAAACCCTTTATTTATGGCAGCTGGTAACATATCAGAAGAGATAAGAACCACGTTTTCCTCTCCAGATAATGCCACAAATTTGGCATAACAGTACCCTGTCAAGATCCTCTACAACTCTTGTATAAATTAGGTATAACAACTCTAAAGTATCCAACTGGGAAAAATAAAAATAATTTTATAATGGTCCATAAAATATTAATAAAGTTCTATTTGTTCAACATTATTAGATAATGGATCATTAAAGAAAGTTAATTTTCAATTTGAATATGGCTTAACCCTTTAAGCACTAATTACTTTTTTCTATTTCAACCACTTTAATGGAAAGCTAACATTTAACACTTCCTTCTAAGGAGATTCTGGATGACCCCATTTCATCATCATGATACCATCAATTAATCTGAGATTGTCATATACTCAACAAATGCTCAGGTATGTAGACCTGCTTACCCCTACACAAAATCAGCCCAAACACAATGTTTTATAGACTTTACATCTGTTTTTCAGATATTTTCAGTTTCTTCCCTAACCTCAATCCAATTAAATCTAACTATCACTTATTATTCATATCAAAGTTCTGTTTCTAGACTCCTTCCTACTTCACCATCAAATCCCTAGTTTCTGCCTCTAAATTTCTGAGGGGTACGAGACCACATGCTCTCTCATGGAGTAGAATGCTGACTGAAAACCACATTAGCTATTGAAAACCATTTTTGGCCAACCTCTAGACTCCCAGTTTTATTCTGGAAAACTGATCTTCAAATATGTAATGCTATTACTGCAATGAGGCAATGAGAGCAGTTTTATGCATGTTACTGTAATTAGCAACTGATCCAATGGCTTATAAATAAGAGGAAATTAAGTCAGGGAAGCAAAACTATGTGATATACCCTATGATTAAGTTTCAATTAATCAACACTTCCCACCAGTGCACACCACTTAATGAAAAAGTACTCTAACTTCTATTATTTCACTTGATTCTCAGAATAATCATGGGGGGGAGGGGAACAGGGCAGGGGTTCTTGATTCCATCTCACAGAAACAAAAACTAAGGCTCTAAAAGATAAACTGTACCTAATATCTGGTTAGCAAAGGTTTAGGACTTGACTCCTGGTTCTAGGAATGTTAGGCCAGTGTTTATGGTGCTAGACCACACTGACACTCATGAACACACTGAAGCAACTCCGTAAGTATAGTAACTCTGAAGAACATTTTATCAGCTACTATCCTAAAAGGTAGGAGGTGTGGACTATTTCCAAAATATACAAGTCCGCCAAAAATGGTGTATCACTAGGCAGGTAATTATACACCTTGCATACTAAAATCTCATCCCTAGGCTTCAGCATTACCCTGGAATGCCGAACATAATATTCAGAATGTCACATGAAACCTGGAGATGATCCAGAAATAGAGGACAAAATATTGTCCAAGCAAATGATGTGTTTTAAAATGAAATGCTGGCTGGGGCGCCTGGGTCGCTCAGTTGGTTAAGCATCCAACTTCAGCTCAGGTCATGATCTCACGGTTTATGGGTTCAATCCCCGCATCCGGCTTTGTGCTGACAGCCAGCTCAGAGCCTGGAGCCTGTCTTCGGATTCTGTATCTCCCTCTCTCTCTGACCCTCCCCTGCTCACGCGCGCGCTCTCTCTCTCTCATAAATAAATAAAACATTTTTTTAAAATATAAATAAATAAATAAATAAATAAATAAAATGAAATGCTGGGGCGCCTGGGTGGCTCAGTCGGTTAAGTGTCTGACTTCAGCTCAGGTCATGATCTCACGGTTCGTGAGTTCAAGCCCCATGTCGGGCTCTGTGCTGACAGCCAGCTCAGAGTCTGGAGCCTGTTTCAGATTCTGTGTCTCCCTCTCTCTCTTCCCCCCCCCCCCATTCACGCTGTGTCTCTGTCTCTGTCTCTGTCTCTTTCTCTCTCTCAGAAATAAATAAAACATTTTTTAAAATAAAATTAAATTAAAATAAAATAAAATACTAATAGAAAAATTACAATTATTTTATCTGAAAAGATGAAGATAACTGAAAATAGAAACCATCAGAGTCACAGAAGGTAAGGAAATGTTAATATGTGTTTTGTTTGTTTTGTTTTGTTTTGTTTTGTTTTAGCAAATCTGAAAAATCAAACCTTAAGGAGGTATTTTCTTGAAATTTCAATGAATCAGTTTAAAGAAAAATTAAAGGATGTCATATTAAAACAAAGAAAAGCCAAAGCCAGTAGAAAGGAAGAAATGATAAAGATTAGGGCAGCAATAGGGGCACCTGGGTGGCTCAGTCAGTTAATTGTCCCAATTTCGGGTCAGATCATGATCTCAAGGTCTGTGGGTTGGAGCCCCTTGTCAGGCTCTGTGCTGACAGCTCAGAGCCTGGGGCCTGCTTTGGATTCTGTGTCTCCCTCTCTCTCTGCCCCTCCCCCACTTGTTCTCTCTCTCTCTCTCTCTCTCTCTCTCTCTCTCAAAAATTAATAAACATTTAAAAAAACTTTAAGATTAGAGCAGAAATAAATGAAATAGAGGAAAAAAAACAATACAACAGATCAATGAAACCAGTGGTTGGTTCTTTGAAAAGATCTAAATTGATTAACCTTTAGCCAGACTCATCAAGGAAAAGAAAAGGACTCAAATAAATAAAGTCAGAAATTAAAGAGGAGAAATAACAACCAATACACAAAGGATTATAAAAGAATACCATGAAAAATTATATGCAAACAAATTAGAAAACCTAGAAGAAATGGGTAAATTCCTAAACACATCTAACCTTCCAAAACTGAATCAGGAAGAAACAAAATAATTTTGAACAGACCAATTACTAGCAATGAAGTTCAATCAGTAAACAAAAAATTCCCAACAAACAAAAGTCTAGGACCACATGGCTTCACAAGTGAATTCTACCAAACATTTAAATAGTTAATTCCAATTTTTCTCAAACTATTCCAAAAAATAGAAGAGGAAGAAAAGCTTCCAAATACATTCTACAAGGCCAGCATTACCCTCATAACAAAATCAGATAAACACACTACAAAAAGAGAAAACTAGAGACTAATACCTCTGATAAACATTAATGTAAAAATCCTCAACATAATATTTGCCAACTAAATCCAATAATATGTTCCATATTGACAAATCAACACACATGATACACCATACTAAAAAGGGAAAGGATAAAAATCATATGATCATCCCAACAAATGCTGAAAAAGCATTTGACAAAGTACAACATCCATTCATGATAAAATGTCTCAACAAAATATATGTAGAGGGAAAATACCTCACCATAATAAAGACCACATGAGAAAACCACAGCTAACATCATACTCGGTGAAAAACTGAGAGGTTTTCTCCTAAGTTTAAGAATAAGACAAGGATGCCTACTCTCACCACTTATATTCAACATAGCACTGGAAGTTCTAGCCACAGCAATCACATAAGAAAAATACATAAGAGGCATCCAAATTGGTAAAGAAATAAAATTTTCACTACTTGCAGATGACTTACTCTATGTCGAAAATCCTGAAAACTCCACCTAAAAACTACCAGAAGTAATAAATGAAGACAGTAAAGTTGCAAGATAAAAAGTTAATACCCAGAAATCTAAGCATTTCTATACACTAATAACAAAGTAGCATAAAGATAAATTAAGAAAACAGTACAATTTACAATTACACCAAAAGGAGTAAAATACCTACAAAAAATCTCAACCAAATAGGTGAAAGACCTGTACTCTAAAAACTATAAAACACTGGGGCGCCTGGGTGGCTCAGTCAGTTAAGCATCCAACTTCAGCTCAGGTCATGGTCTCACAGTTTGTGGGTTCGAGCCCTGCGTTGGGCTCTGTGCTGACAGCTAGCTCAGAGCCTGGAGCTTGTTTCAGATTCTGTGTCTACCTCTCTCTCTGCCCCCTCCCCCACCTATGTTCTGTCTCTCTCTGTCTCAAAAATAAACTAAGAAAAAAAAATTTTATAAACACTATAAAACACTGATGAAAGAAATTGAACATGACACAAATAGAAAGATATTCCATTCTAACAGATTAGAAGAATCAATAGTGTTAAAATATGCATAATACTGAAAGCAATCTACAGATATAATGCAATCCCTATCAAAATACCAATATTTTTCACAGAACTAGAACAAATAATACTAAAATTTGCATGGATTAGAAGAATCAATAGTGTTAAAATTTCCATACTACTGAAAGCAATCTACAGATTTAATGCAATTCCTTTCAAAATACCAACATTTTTTCACAGAACTAGAACAAATAATACTAAAATTTGTATAGAAGCACAAAAGACCCCAAAAGCCAAAACAATCTTGAAAGAGAAAAACAAACTGCAGGTATCACAATCCTGGATTTCACAATACACTACAAAGCTACAGTAACCAAAACAGTATGATAAAGGCACAAAAAGAGATACATAGATCAACAGAACACAACAGAGAGCCCAGAAATAAACTATGATTATATGGTCAATTATTATGACAAAGGTGGCAAAAATAAACAATGAGGAAAAGACAGTCTCTTTAATAAATGGTGTTATGAAAAATTAGTAGCTACATGTAAAAGAATGAAAATGGACCATCTTTTAACACTATAAACAAAAATGAACTCACAATGGGTTAAAGACCTAAATGTGAAACCCAAAACCATAAAAATCCTAGAAGAGAACACAGGCAATAATTTCTCTGACATAAGCTTTGGCAACGTTTTTCTAGATGCCTCTCCTAAGGCAAGGGAAACAAAAGCAAAAAGAAACTATTAGGACTACATGAAAATAAAAGTCTTTTGCAAAGCAAATAAAACCATCAACAAAACAAAAAAAAGTAACTTACTGAATGGGAGAAGATATTTGCAAATGATATATCCAATAAGGGATTAATATCCAAAATATATAAAGAACTTTTTAAAAAATATTTTAATGTTTTATTTATTTCTGAGAGAGAGAGAGAGAGAGGCACAGCGTGAGCCAGGGAAGGTCAGAGAGAGAGGGAGATACAGAATCTGAAGCAGGCTCCAGGCTCTGAGCTAACTGTCAGCATAGAGCCCGACGTGGGACTCGAACCCATGAACCATGAAATCATGACCTGAGCCAAAGTCGGACGCTTGACCAAGTGAGCCACCCAGGTGCTCCTTTAAAATTTTTTAAATATTTATTTATTTTTGAGAGAGAGAGAGAGAGAGACAGAAAGCAGGGGAAGGGCTGAGAGAGAAGGAGACAAAGGATCACAAATGACTCCAGCAAAGAGGCCAATATGGTGCTTGAACTCACAAACCATGAGATTGTGACCTTAGCCAGTCAGAGGCTTAACTGACTGAGCCACCCAAGCTCCCCCAAAGTATATAAAGAACTTCTATAAGCCAACACCAAAAAAAAAAAAAAAATCTGATTAAATAATAAGCAGAAGACCAGAACAGACATTTTTCCAAACAAGACATATAGATGGCCAACAGGCGCATTAAAAGATGCTCAACATCACACTAGTAATCAGAGAAATGCAAATTAAAGTCACAATGAGATACCACTTTACACTTGTCAGAATGGCTAAAATCAAAAACACAAGAAATAACAAGTGTTGACCACGATGTGGATAAAAATGAACCCTATGCACTGTTGGTAGAAATGCAGATTGGTGCATCCACTGTGAAAAACAGTAGGGAGATTCCTCAAATATTAAAAACAGAATAACCATATGATCCACTAACTCCGCTATTGGGTATTACTCAAAGAAAGCCAAGAAGTTAATTCAAAAAGATATATGCACCCTTATGTTTACTGCAGCATTATTTATCATAGTCAAGACACAGATGCATCCTAAGTATCCATCAATAGACAAATAGATAAGTAAGATGTGGCATATATATTATATAATAAAATATTTTGCAGACATAAAAAAAGATGAGATTGTGCCATTTGAGATAACATGGATGATGCTACTATGCTAAAATATCATATGATTCACTCATAAGTAGAATCTATAAAAAATAAATAAATGAGCAAACAAACTAAAAGCAGAATCAGAGCTAAAAGATGGAGAATTGGTGGTTACCAATCGGAGGTGAATAGGAAGTTGGGTAAAATGGGTGAAGGGGAATGGGAGATACAGACTTCCATTTATGGAATGAGTAAGTCAAAGGAATAAAAGACATAGCATAAGAAATATAATCAATGATATTTTAATAGAGATATATGAGGACAGATGGTAGCTACCCTCGTGGTGAATATGGCATAATTGTGTACATTTGTTGAATCACTATGTTGTACAACTGAAACTAATGTGACAGTGCTCACTTCAGCAACACATATACTGAAACTAATGTGTTATTGTGTGCCCATTACATTCAAATTAAAAAAAAAAACTTAAAATGGATTAAAGATCTAAATGTGAGACCTGAAACCATAATTATTCTAGAATAGAACACAGGAGTAATTGCTCTGACATTCCCCATAGCAACATTTCTCTAAATATGTCGCCTAAGGCAAGGGAAACAAAAGCAAATATAAACGAGAGTATATTAAACTAAAATGCTTCTGCACAGCAAAGGAAACCATCAATAAAACAAAAAGGAAACCTACCAAATAAGAGAAGATATTTACAAATGATATTTACAAATGATATATTCATTAAGAGGTTAATATCCAAAATATATAAAGAATTCATACAACTCAATAGCAATATTTTTTAATTTAAAACTAGAGGAGCTGGGGTGCTTAGATGGCTCAGTCAGTTAAGTGGCTGACATCGACTCAGGTCATGATCTTGTGGCTCGTGGTTCAAGCCCTGCACTGGACTCAGTGCTGATAGCTCAGAGCCTGGAGCCTGCTTCGGATTCTTTCCCTGTCTCTCTCTGCCCCTCCACTGCTCGTGCTCTGTCTCTCTCTTTCTCAAAAATAAATAAACATTTTAAAAATTTTAATAGAGGATCTGAATAGAGATTTTTCTAAAGCCATACAGACGGCCAACAGGCACATGAAAAGATTCTAAACATCACTAATCATCAAGGAAATGCAAATCAAAGCCACAATGAGATATCAATTCATTACCTGTCAGAGTGCCTACTATCAAAAATATCAGAAATAATAAGTGTTGGCAAGGAAAAAAGGAATCCACATATACTCTTGGTAGAAATGTAATTTTGTGCAGCTACTATGGATTGAGGTACCTCAAGAGTCTAAAAATAGAAGTACCATATTATCCAGGAATTCCATTTCTACATATTTACCAGAAGAATATGAAAACACTAATTCAAAAAGATATATGCACTTCCACGTTCTCTGCAGCATTATTTACAATAATCAAGAAATGAAAATAACCTAAGAGTCAAACGATGGATGAATGGACAAAGGAGACAGTGTGTGTGTGTGTGTGTGTGTGTGTGTGTGTGTGTGTGATGAAATATTACATAGCCATAAAAAAGGATGAGATCTTGACATCTGCAACATGGCTGGACTCAAAGGGTACTATGCTAAGTGAAATATGTTAGTCATAGAAAAACAAATCCCGGGGCGCCTGAGTGACTCATTTGGTTAAGCGTCTGACTTCAACTCATGTCATGATCTCATAGTTGTAGGTTCCAGTCCCATATAGGGTCCTGTGCTGACAGCTCAGAGCCTGGAGCCTGCTTCGGATTCTGTGACTCCCTCTCTCTCTCTGCCCCTCCCCTGCTCGTGCTCTGTCTCTCTCTGTCTCAAAAATAAAAATAAAAATAAATCCCATATGATTTCACCCATGTGGAATCTAAAAAGCAAAACAAAATTTTAAAAAAGCAGAATCAGACCTATAAATACAGAGAACCAACTAATAGTTGCCAAAGGGAAGGGGAGTGGAGCATGGTCAAAATGGGTGAAAGGGAGTAGAAGGTATAGGTATAGGCTTCTAGTTACGAAATGAATAAGTCATGGGGATGGATAGTACAGCATTACAGAATATAGTCAATGATATTGTAATAACACTGTATGGTAACAGATGGTATCTACACTTGTGATGAGCATGGCATAACAAAGAGAAGTTGAATCACTATGTTGTAAAGCTGAAACTAACGTAACAGTGTGTGTCAACTCTACTTAAAAAATGTTTTAAAGGAAAAAACAAAGAAGAAAAGAGCTTCTGCAGTGACTCAAAAGCAGACAGGAAGCAAAGGAAGAGGAAAGACAAACCGGTCAAATAGCCTGCTACCAAATATGAAATGATTTCTCTCCAACTTGTTTAGGCCCAGTATGTAACAGACCCTGTTTATGTGTTTCCACTGGGGTTTCCAAATTACTTCAACAACAACTGGGGCACAGTGAGGAGTTCAAAAAGGGGCCAGCTTTCTATACTGTCATAGACTCTGGGTCTGGAGTTCTCTCTTGTCCAGCAAGAGAGTGAGCAGACAAAGAATTAAAATGTGACAGAGGCTAATGTACGGGAGGAGACAAGAGCCCCGAATAAGGGTCCTTGCTCTGTTTTTATTGTTTTTATTAAGATCAGAAGGCTTAAAAGTGTGATGGACGTGCGCAAAGAGACAATGAATGAAACCGTGAACATTAACTCATGTGTGGGAGAAAGGGGTTTTCAAAGATACATGGTGTTAGGGGATTGGGTCAATACAAAACAACATCCCGGTGTTGTGAAGATGGTTGTTTGCCACAGGCACTAGGCATGAGGCAAGAGGCGAGGCAAAAGGCACGCATGGCATCTGTTTATCGTAGCTCGCCTAGGGCATAAGACAGACAGAGCATGCTACCTCAGGGTCAACAAGGCACCTTTCTTTTGCTAACTAGCTCCGCTCTGGGCAACTTTGCCCTGCAGTGGTCTATAGCCCTGTTTACCTGTTTACCTGTTCTGGTCCTTCTCTCCTTTGAAAGCAGCTTTCTGCTATTGTACTAAGCTCCAGTTCCACCACGATTATCTAGTTCCACCACGATTATCTAGCCTTGATTACCTAATGTTGGATGCTTTCATCCTGTGGCTTCCTGTTTCTCTATGCCTTTGTTCTATACTGGGAACACTTCTCCTCGTTTACCTAATGTTGGATGTTTTCATCCTGTGGCTGCCTATTCCTCTATGCCTTGTTAACCCACTGATGCAAGCTCAGGGAATTCCTAAGCTTATTCCCCACAACAGAAGATGTCTATACATTCAGGGAGAGGATTTCTATACACAGTTTTATTAATGTACATTAGCCCTACCCTGTGGCTCTAAGTAACTGGCTTTAATCAATGCCACACCCCTGAGGAATATTGTCAGATTCAAGGATTCAAAGCTGTAAAATGAGACACACCCTCCATACCCATATCCACACACCACTGTTACTGTGCTTTTCTTGAAAGTCAACACCATCTGCCTATAAAACCCATGTCATGACACCCATCCTTCTACATACTCCCACTTAGGCCCCTTTGTTCAACCTCTTCTCCAATTAAGTAGACAAAAAAAGGGTTCTCCCTATTTTTTGCAATTTCAACAACTTTGAATTCCCATATAACACTCTCATTGAATTTTTAACCCACTCTCCTAATTTAGGTAGAAGCTAATCACCAGCTGGTAAGAAAGAAGTCCCTTTACATTACACTGCATGATATGCATGGGGAAAGAGAAAAGGGAAGAATCTGTGTTAAGAAACCATGGCAGGAGACCATGTCCCCTAATTGTTTTTTGTCTCAATTTACCTGATGTTAAAATGGCTCTCATTATTCATTCAAATAAAGTACTTAGAGAATAAGGAGGGCCAGGCACTTTATTAAGCATTTTGACCAGACCTAACCAGTGTTTCCGTAGAACTAAGCAAAAATACGACACTCAATGGCATTGCAAACAGCAATGCTAATCTTTTTCAAATGATTATTATAGAAAAGGAGACCATGATCAGGCACACTGATACTATCTTTGTTAGTGGAGTTACTTTTATATACTATCTCAGAAAACAGTCCCTACTTTACTATCATGGGGGCATCTAACCATCTTCTCTTTGTAAAATATATTCTTGCATTCTCAATTTATAGCCTATATCCAAACTCCAACCAAATTGTTGATTATTACAATTGAAACTTATGGCACAAGCATTGCCACAATATGTTTTTTTAAAAAAATAGTTGGACAGCAGATCCTAACATTTATTAAGAACATGTTACTTTAGGGGCGCCTGGGTGGCTTAGTAGGTTAAGCGTCTGACTTTCGCTTAGGTCATGATCTCGCGGTTCGTGGGTTCGAGCCCCGCATCGGGCTCTGTGCTGACTGCCAGCTCAGAGCCTGGAACCTATTTCGGAGTCTGTGTCTCCCTCTCTCTCTGACCCTCCCCTGTTCACCACGCTGTCTCTCTCTCTCCTAGAAATAAATAAAAATATTTAAAAAAAAAGAATCATACAAAAAAAAAAGAACATGTTACTTTAAATACCTCATTCCATTAATACACTCAGTGACTAAGGTTGGCATTACTATCTCCATAGTTGAGGAAACTGAGACTTGGGAGGCTAGTAGCTTGCCAAATGCTACCCAACTAGTCAAAGGCAGGTATGGAATTTGAACCCAGGTCTATGTACCTGGAATTCCAATGCTCATTCCCAAAACATCACACCACTGTGCTAAGCATTGCCATGTCATTCTTTGCTGATGAGCTCTATTTTCTAGATAGAGGATATGCTGAAACCTAAGCTCAGTAATCTAACTTCAACCAAGAGCATCTATTTAACTACTTTAGTCCCAAGTGTCCTTTAGGGAAGAAAGGAAAAAAAAAAAAAAAAAAAAACAGAAGACTTAATTAAAACCCTGGGATCCAAAAGTTATATTTTCCCTAACAAACTAGCGCTCCCAAAAGGACAGAAGTAAATGATGGAAATCATCCCCAAGGCAACAGTCTAATTCCAGTCTTTCTCTAGTTCTCATCTCTCTTGGCTGGTTTAGGTGCCTGGAAAACAGAGGAGTTGTTGACTCCATGACCTCCCAGACTCCTTCTCACACTATAATTCTAATTCTCTTGCCCTACTTACATAGGGGAACTTGTGGTTAGTCTGTAAAACTAGTTTTTAGAGGCCAGATCATTCCATTTTAGTAGAGGTACCACAAATAATATGAAATTGCATCTAGTAATTGCCATGTTATTTAAAACACATATTAAGCCATACCAAAATGCCAAAATCATACCAATTAGTCACAAGGAATAAATAAGAACCAGGAAAGCTGAGAGGTACTCCAGTTCATTTCATTTCTTTGGACCTCCATGAAATAATATCTGACCAGTTGTACAAAGCCTGACTGGGCGGCATGCCCAGTTGTGACTTTTGTGGTTCCTGTCCTGTCACCTTCATTGCTAACTATCAAGGGAACTGCTATCTGGCCCTTTTAATGAACCAGAAGTTTCCAAATCTGTCATAGAGAAGAAAAGATTCCTGTTATCTTATGACAAATAATACAACAGAAATCATGGGTTTCCCTTCCAGGAAAGCCATAGATTACACCATAGGGCTTCATATGCCAGTTCAAAATTCAAAATCAACAAATACATACAAACTATTCAAGGGATTTGTAAAATATCTCAATGATGGTCTATAATGGGAAGGAGGAAACAGGGATTCATGGCCAAATATTGAAAGGAAATCAATTTCTGACTAGAGAAGCAATGTGTTTCTAATTGGTCCCTGGGGAAAGCAAAACCCATAGATGATAGCTTCTTGAGACCAGACCTGAGATTGCATCAGGCCCTGGGCTACGCACTAGGGATGCATCACTGATGATGGAGACTTTTACCCATTCAAACAAAGAAACACTTACCAGCACCATATGGACTCTAAATCTTCATTGTGTATTAGAAAGGAGGCCATTTCTAAAACCAATTCCTTGTATACCTCTACACAAACTCAGCTGAAGCTGAACAAAAATGAAAAGGTCCAAGGAATATTCAAGGAACTCAATGTCCTTCCCTACCCAAGAATAGCCAATTAATGTTACACAGGTCATTTTAGTCCTCAAGGGCTATATTGTCTCTGCTGAAACTACTCAACTCTGCCATTTGAGCACAAAAGCAGCCTTAGGCAATATGTAAACCAGAAGGTGTGGCTCTGTGCCAATAAATGTTATTCACAAAACCACATATTATTTACAAAAGCAGGTGGTGGGCAAGATTTGGTCCATGAGCCAGAGTATGCTGACCCTTGCTTTGGTGCAAACAGAGCACTGAGACCTCTTTGAGAAATCAAGTACAGTAAAACCTTGGATTTCAAGTAACTTGTTCTGCAAGTGTTCCACAAGATGAACAAATATTCTTAATAAATTTTAACTTGATAAGTGAGCAATGTCTTAGAATACTAGTAGAATGTGACACCGAATGTCACATGATCACAACTGACCCAATAGTTCTTCTCTCTCTCTCTTATTGCAGAACTGTGTGTGGTCATCTTCCATGCTCAGATGCTTGATCTCAGGCCATGGTGTTTGGCAGAAATCAGTGATTTTTCAGAATGTTGGAAGATGCCCACAACTGGCACTAGTGTATTTTTTTTGTCACTTCAAAGCATCTATTGACAGTCCTTTGATTTTCCATACTAGAGTAAGCTTAGGAATGCTTTGCTTCATTCTAGGTCATTGGATAGGTTCCTTGTTAAAGTTGCATGAAAAGAAAAAGATTCCATTGAGCCAACAGATAGCAATGATTCTATTAGTGATAGTGAAAATCATCCTACACAATAACCCTGCTCTGTCTTATCTCCCTCACACCAGCCATGAAGGTTTTCAAAGGGAAGTACAGGTTAATTTGTGTATATCTTTATATTTTGTATTTTCTTTATCATTTTGTATTATATTACAGTATTGTAATCATTTCTATATGAATATTTTTGGGTTGTGGAATGAATCATCTGAGTTTCCATTATCTCTTATGGGGAAATGTGCTTTGATATACCAGTGCTTTTGATTACAAGCATGTTTACAGAATAAAATATGCTCGCAAACCAAGGTTTTGCTGTAATTCCATATCCCCTCTCTCTTCTGCCGAGAAAGGAGCAAAGAGCAAAGGTACAAGGCTAGAAAGTCTCCCTCAATCACTTATTCTTAAGGTTAAAGCCTACAAAACACTTCAAAGTAAATAATGCCTATGAGTATCTATTCTACCTACTTCTACTTGTTTCCATCAGAAAATAAAAGTCTCTGGGGCACCTGGGTGGCTCAGTCAGTTAAGCATCTGACTCTTGGTTTTGGCTCAGGTCAGATCTCATGGTCCATGGGTTCAAGCCCTGCATCAGGCTCTACACTGGCAGCACTGAGTCTGCTTAGGATTCTCCCTCTCTCTCTCTCTCTATCCCCCATCTGTCCCCTACTCTCTCTCTCAAAATAAATAAATATTTAAAAGAAAAGTCTTTGCTGGTCCAATGGAGAGACCAGAGTGACCTTCTCTGATGTGCCAATGTAATGATACATGTTTTTTTATTAAGCATCATGTTATTAACTTTTGCCTGATACAGAAACCCAGACAGTATACCATAAGAAACGCCAAAGCCACAATTGTCCAGTGGCCTTCAGAACACCCAGAAGCTCCTGGAGAGCCAAATTTGGGGAAAGCCAGTCGCAAAGGGGACTACTAACTCCTTGAGAGTGAGAATGCTACTGAGAGAAAAGAATTCTCCCTAGAAAGAAGACTTGCCAAGTAAGTGCCTCCTTGCCCAGTGACTGGCTCAATGCTTTAATCATACAGATCCTGCTGGACTTGTTAGACCTGACAAAACAACAGCAGTAGCCTTGGTAATAATGCCAGGCATGGGCAAGGGCAAAATTGGCTCCTGTAAAGAAAATCTATCTAATGGGCTTTGCCCAGGAAACATGCCAATTATTCCCATATTACCAGGGAAGCAGAAGCTGATTAAAGGCACAGGGGTAAGAGAGAGGCAAAAGGATGGGTCCTAAATATCACTGCAGCACACCTCTATTTATGATTGAATGGGGGCTGTCTAATATGGGGCATGAGGGAAGGGCCCAAAAGACTTTAAATCATAATTTAGAGGGTGGCAGGTGAGTCATCAGAGCAGGGCCGGGTGGCTAGGCATAAAAACAAGGCACACTAAGGCAAGGTTTCTGAGAAGGCTTCCTAGGGTCTGGCAGGTAGCAATGGGCAATGCTGAGGAGAGTGAATATAAGAGTTTTACAGATAGTGAGACACATAACAAAATGGTGTTAGGAACACTGGCTCCAGGAGCAGAAGAAGGCTGAGTACAAAGCCAGGCCAGAGCTGGGACATACATCAGGGAGAATCGGGTCACTACCATGGCAAGAAACTACAAGAAAGCCCATAGACACAGACTTCTCAAACCCATCCTGCAAGGTATAACCACTGACTTCATTCTACAAAGTATAAACATTAGAATATGGAAAAAATTTGCAGCCCTTGGGAACCAGAAAATCTGGATTTGGACCCCAATTTGCCACACACTAGCCAAATAACTGAGCAAATCACCTAACCTCTCTGAATTTCAATTTCCTCACCTGTAAAACTGGGAACCATTATCTGCCCTTGGTTACTTCACCTGTATAAGAGGAACACTAATAATACCCTGCCTGATTAGCTCATAGGGTTGTTGTAAAGATCAAGCTGAAATCAAAGGTAAAACAGGTAAACTGAAAAATATGAAGAAAGTTGTTATACTTCCATTATTTTTATGGAGCATTATTATATATGATATCAGTGCAAACACACATCTCCATCTAATGATCACAATGGTTTCAGACATGATGGATATTAGCCCTAAAAGTCAACTTTCACATAACTTGGGACTAAATAATGCCTGCACCATCTATGCAACCTCTAGAATAACAAATTGGATTGTTTTGTGAATAACATTTTATTGGCCCAGAGCCACCTACTTATTTACATATTGCCTAAGGCTGCTTTTGTGCTAAAATGGCAGAGTTGAGTAGTTTCAGCAGAGACAATACAGTCCTTCAGGATAAAATAACTAAAACACCTAGTGCTAGAAGTCCTAGCATCAGCCATCAGACAACAAAATGAAATAAAAGGCATCAGAATTGGCAAAGAAGAAGTCAAACTTTCACTTTTTGCAGACGACATGATACTCTACATAGAAAACCCGCAGACTCCACCAGAAGCCTACTAGAACTGATCCAAGAATTCAGCAAAGTTGCAGGATACAAAATCAACATACAGAAATCGGTTGCATTTTTATACACCAACAATGAAGCAACAGAAAAAGAAATCAAGAAACTGATCCCATTCACAATTGCACAAAAAAACCATAAAATACCTAGGAATAAGCCTAACCAAGGATATAAGAAACCTGTATGATGAAAACTATAGAAAACTTATGAAGGGAATTGAAGACACAAAGAAATGGAAAAACATTCCATGCTCATGGGTCAAAAGAATATTGTTAAAATGTCATTATTACCCAAAGCAATCTACACATTCAATGCAATCCCAATCAAAATTGCACCAGCATTCCTCTCAAGACTAGAACAAACTATCCAAAAATTTGTATGGAACCACAAAAGACCTCAAATAGCCAAAGTAATATTGAAGAAAAAAAACAAAACAGGAGGCATCACCATCCCAGACTTTAGCCTCTACTACAAAGCTGTCATCATCAAGACAGTATGGTATTGGCACAAAAACAGACACATAGACCAATGGAACATAAATGAGAACTCAGAGCTGGAACCAAAGGTATACAGCCAACTAATCTTTGACAAAGCAGGAAAGAATATCCAATGGAAAAAAGACAGCCTCTTTAACAGATGGTGCTGGGAGAACTGGACAGCAACATGCAGAAGAATGAAACTAGATCATTTTCTCACACCATACCCAAAAATAAACTCAAAATGGATAAAGGACCTGAATGTGAGACAGGAAACCATCAAAACCCTAGAGGAAAAAGCAGGAAACAACCTCCTTGACCTCCACCACAGCAATTTCTGACTTGACACATCCCCAAAAGCAAAAGAATCAAGAGCAAAAATAAATGATTGGGACCTCATCAAGATTAAAAGTTTCTGCACGGCAAAGGAAACAATCCATAAAACTAATAGGCAACCGACAGAATGGGAAAAGATAGTTCCAAATGACATATCAGATAAAGAGTTAGTATCCAAAATCTATAAGGAACTCACCAAACTCCACACCCGAAAAACAAACAACCCAGTGAAGAAATGAGCAGAAGATATGAACAGACACTTCTCAAAGACGACATCCACATGGCCAAGAGACACATGAAATGATGCTCAGCATCCCTCCTCATCAGGGCAATACACATCAAAACCACACTGAGATACCACCTCACACCGGTCAGAGTGGCTAAAATGGGCAAATCAGAGGACTCTAGATGCTGGCGAGGATGTGGAGATACAGGCACCCTCCTACACTGTTGGTAGGAATGTAAACTGGTGCAGCTCCTCTGGAAAACAGTGTGGAGGTTCCTCAAAAAATTAACACTAGAACTCCCCTATGACCCAGCGATAGCACTGCTAGGAATTTACCCAAGGGATATAGGAGTGCTGATGCAGAAGAGCACATGGACCCCAATGTTCATAGCAGCACTCTCAACAATAGCCAAAACATGGAAAGAGCCTAAGTGTCCATCAACGGACAAATGGATCAAGAAGATGTGGTTTATCTATACCATGGAATACTACATGGCAATGAGAAACAATGAAATCTGGCCATGTGGAGCAACATGGATGGACCTTGAGGGTGTTATGTTGAGTGAAATAAGTCAGGCAGAGAAGGACAAATACCATATGTTTGCACATAAAGGAGGATTAGAAGGAACTTAACGGAGGACCCTGGGGGAGAAGAAGGGGGGAACTAGTGGGAGAGACGGAGAGAGGCAAACCATGAGAGACTCTTGAATGCTGAGAACAAACTGAGGACTGATGGGTGTGGGTGGGGGGGTGATGGGCATGGAGGAGGGCACTTGTGGGGATGAGCACTGGGTGTTATATGGAAACTAACTTGACAATAAACTATTTGTAAAAAAATAACTAAAACACCTAAGTGGCCTATTAAAATATCCTCCTATTTTTCTTCCTTATTAACTAATTTATAATTTTAAGCTTTATTTTATATCCCAAAAATGTAATGAATGTTGCCTAGGATCACCTTCTCCCCCATCATCAATATGAAGCTTCTTTTTAACCATCTCCATTGGCTTCAGAGAATTCTCCCTTAAAGACCTCTTCCTTGGTCTGGACTGTCTTCTTCATGGCAGCCTTCCCAGAATAGCACACAGTTGGTTGATTATGCCAAGAACTCTACCACAAGCTCTGGACTATCAGCCCTGCCAGCTACCCATGTCTTTACTGCTGTTCTCTAACTTTCAAACCTTTGTTGATGGCCACTTCATTTGTACATGCATACTGGTGGCTGCTCCCGTCTCTCTACAGAAAGTCCCATATCTCTTTCATATTTGTTCTTTCTAAACTATCTGTTCATCTGAATAGCACTTACATTCTCTTTCAGCACTAAAAGGAATAAAAGCTATGTGGAACAGTGGAAAGAATACTCAGAAAATCCAAGTCTTAGATCTACTAGTGACTAGCAGTGGAAAAGTACTTAAGCTCTCTAAGCCTTGGTTTCCTCATCTATAAAATGGAGATAATAACATTTTCCTCCTCCGATTGAGTTATATGACATATGTGAAAGTGTCTTGTATACTATAAAGTGCTTCACAATTGTTAACTTATATTCATATCTATATCCACATATAGGTCTGAGTAAGATCACATCCACAGATCCCAGCCTTGCTGTTTTCCAGCACAAACATTACCATACCTAAAACACAACCCAATTTGTATTAGAATTACTTCTTCCTCATTAATAATTGGATTCTCCAAACTCCACATTTCTGAAGGCAAATTCTATTACAGAAGACCTTTCTCTTGATCTTCTATTTCACCAAGGTCCTAGTAGTCAAGAGCCAACTAGAAAAAGTACAGCAGTAACTTCAGACTCCCTGAACCTTCTTTCCCCTACTCAATTCTTGCAGGTCTGTGAAATGTGTGTCTGTCTTAAGGCCAACACTGGAGGTACATTTTTGGCAAGAGGCTGTAAAGAGAAAACAATTCTTTTCTTTCACAATCTGAAAGTGATTCTGAAAAAATTCACAGGCCCAGCAAAAAGAGGTTGCAAAGAGTAGAGACTGCTTTGTGAGGCACAGTATTATCGCACAGAGCCCAGGACTGGGACTAGTTATTGAGTTCGAGTACTGGCTCTGTGATTAACTGGCTCCGTGATCTTGGACAAGGATACTCCCTTTTAAGTTTGTTGCCTCATCTGAAATATGAAAGAGTTAAATGTTCTCTGAAAGGGCCTTAGAACTCTATGAGCTTATTTCCAGCAAGACAGTGCCCGTTAGTCAAAAAGAAAAGGAAACAGTTAAACAGCATCTGTTCTTCACAAAGGAAAATCAAACAAAATGCCAAGAAGCCCCAGCTTTCCCTCCCCTTTCTGCTAGTGCAGCCATAGAATCTCTAGCCGAGCTGTTACCCAATTAGCACACTGATAATCTTTTGCTTTCCCATTTGGTACCATAACAGAATAATCATACCCATAAACCCTGAAATATTGAGCACAGCCATGGATTCTAGAAGACAAATCTCTCCAGACAAACCAAGTATGAAGAGATATCAACATTTCCCATATTAATAGGGAGAGAAATTCAGCATGGTGACAATGGTAGCAGGGACATTCTCTTTACAATTCCCTTTCCTTTTTTTTTCCTGCTCTAAGCAACAGATGTAAGGGGCAGCTATAAAAACACCTTGATGGCTTGTTACCCATCACCCTTCCCCCACCTAATGAATTCAGGATGGATGAATTCAGGATTAGGCTCCAGCTGTCAACTGCCACATGCATAATACATATTTTTCCAATCACATGGAAAGACTTTTCCACGACAGTCTGGCTCTGGAAAGAAAACTGGAAGCTGAAATGTGGCCCTCCTATTTCTGGGAAGTACTTAATAAAAACCTTTTGCAAAGAACTGCCTTGAAGTTCCTAATATGGTACTAAAGTGCAGGGCCTAATGCTTGCCACTTATGAGAAATTTCATATTGCTTTATGATAAAAATAATATGGGGGGAGGACTTTGTCACCCTTTAGTAATGCCACACATTTCCCAATTATAGACTATCCACTACATGAAAAGCAGCTGCATTTGCAACATGACATCAACAAATGAGCAGAGAAGAGGGAAGATATCTAGAACTGCCCAACCAGCTGGTCTAGCCTTTCAGTGAAGGAAACAAAGAGGACGAGTGTCACACCATCAAAAGTATAGCCATTCTTCGATGACAAAGGAAAAAAAAACCACACAACCAGATCCTAATTAAATTGAGGCTAGACTTCTCAATAGGGAAAACCCCTTCTCAACAGGGAAAATTCCAGCCATGATGGTGGGGTGGTGGAGGGAATGAAAGGAAACTACTAGTACAGTTCTTTACTGCCAGCTGGGTCATTTCAAATAAAAGCACCCTCAGCCTCAATAAAGAATATCCAGGCAGTTTTAAGGCAAGATACCTTCTTAAAGCACAGTACAAAAAGAACCTTAGAATGGAAAACCAGGTTCAGATTCTGTGTCTCCCTCTCTTTCTGACCCTCCCCTGCTCACGCTGTTTCTCTCCCAGAAATAAATAAAACATTTAAAAATTTTAAAAAAAAAGAATGGAAAACCAGGAAATCTGATTCTGGTCCCAACATGAACTCCAGCTCTAGGTCCCTGGAGAAGTCATTTCTCTCTCTTGGCTTCTTTTTCCCTAGATATAAACTGAACAAAGTGGATGTAAAGTTTTCTAAACAACCTTCCAGGTCTGCTATTCCATAAGAACCAAACGAAAATGTAGGTATTACAACCCAAGCAACTGTTTCTCCATGCACAATGTTAAAAAAAAATGGCTTTAAGATATAACTCACCACTGGATGTTGTATGGAACCTAATTTGACAATAAATTATATTAAAAAATAATAGGATATAACTCACATACTACTCATTAAAGTGTAGTTAAGTGGCTTTTAGTATAGTCACAGAGTTGTGCAACATCATCACAATCTAATTTTAGAAAATTTTCACAACCCCAAAAAGAAATCTTTTACCTATCAGCAGTCAAAAGACATCCTAACCCTCTCCTCCAGCCTTAAACAGCTACTAACCTGATAAACCTGGTTTGTCCAGTGTTTTTTAACATAATAAAGTAGGAGGCTTTTTAAAATATATTAAGTTAATAATATGTTAATTTTTTTCTCTTATCCTAATTATTTGGTGTATTACATTATTACATGGAATAATTTTCAGATGTTAAACTAATTTTGCACCCTTGAAATACATTCCCCTTGATTATGGTATATAATCCTTTTATATGTTGCTGGATTTGATTTCCTAGCATTTTGTTGAGGACACTGCATCTGTATTATTAAGCATTTTGTTGAGGACATTTGATCTAGTTTATTTTCTTGTGATGTCTGGTTTTGCTATCACGATACTACTGGCCTCAGACAATGTGGTAAGAAATGTTCTCTCCACTTCCTATTTTTGGAAGAGTTTGCAAAAGATGGGTGTTAATTTTTCTTTAAAATTTTTAATGTTTATTTTTGAGAGAGACAGAGCATGAGTGGGGGAGGGGTACTGCTTTTCCTGTATCCCATAATCTCTGGCACATTTTATTTTCATTTTTGTTCATTCCAAAGAATTTTCTAATTTCCCTAATGATTTCTTTGACTCATTAGACACTTAGGAGTATGATATTTAATTTCCATACACTTGTGAATTGCCTAAATATCCTTTTGTTACTAATTTGTAATTTCATTCCACTGGAGCTAGGGAATATACTTAATATGAATAAATATATTCAGTCATTTTTTTGTGACTTACCAGAAGGTCTATCCTGAAAATTGTTCCAAGTGCACTTGAGAAGAATGTGTACCTGCTGTTGTCATGTAGCGTGTTCTACAAATGTCTGTAAAAGGTCTAGTTGGTTTATTGTATTGTTCAAGTCTTCTATTTCCTTGTTGATCTCTGTCTAGTTAATCTATCCCTTATTGAAAGTGGGATATTGTGGTCTCTTGTTACTATAGAGTATAGATTTCTCCCTTCAGTTCTGTCCACTGTTGCTTCATGGATTTTAGAGCTCAGTTGTTAGATGTATATGTTTATAATTTTATATCTTCCTGATACATGGGCTGTGTTTACCATAATAAAATATTTTTCTTTGTACATCAAAAGTATTTCGTCTTAAAATCTATGTTGTCTGATATTAGTATAGCTACCACAACTCTCTTTGGTTAATGTTTGCTTGGCACATTTTTCCATCTTTTTATTCTCACCATTTGTGTCTTTCAATCCAAAACGCATCTCTTAAAGATATATATATATATATGATATATGATGTGTGTGTATTATATACAATTATATATAATATATATGTGTGTATCATATATATACACATATATGTGTGTGCGTGTGTATCATCTATATGATACACACGCACACACACACAAGAGAGAGAGAGAGCACAAGCACTAGTGGGGAGAGGCGCGGAAGGAGAGAGAAAATCTGAAGTAGGCTCCATGCTCAGTGTGGAGCCCAAAATGGGGCTCAATCCCACAACTCAGGGATAGTGACCTAAACTAAAATCAAGAGTCAGAAGGTCAACCAACTGAGTCACTCAGACACCCAAGACAGTATATATTTTAATCAATTTATCCATTTTGCTAATCTCTGCCTTTCTATTGCAGTGCATTCCACTCATACTTAATATAATTGCTGATAGGCAGGATTTATGTCTACCATTTATTTTATTTCCTATATGTCTTATCTTGTTTCCTCTATTCCTCCATTACTACCTTCCTCTGTGTTAAACAGATAGTGTCTATTGTACTACTTTAAATCTCGTTGTCTATTTCACTATATATTTTTTTAGTTATTTTGTTAGTGGCTGACCTCAGGATTACAATTACCATCTTAATTTAAAACAACCTAGTTCAGATTAGTTTTAACTTAATTAGGAAGTATGCAGAAACATGGTGCCAGTATAATTTCCTCTGCCCTGCTTTGTACTGTATTGTCATATGTATTACATTTTTATCATTAATGATACATCACTAGCTATCTCATTAGCTCATTGACATAGTTTTATAGCTATTGCGTGATGCAGTTGTCATTTAAATCAGGTAGGAAGAAAAAGAGTTACAAAAAGATAGCGATACTGTCTTTTATATCTACATATGTCATTACATTTACTGGTACTCTTCATATTTATTACAGATTTGAGTTGTCATTCATCATTATTTCATTTCATCCCAAAGGACTCCTATTAGTATAACTTATAAGGCAGGTCTGCTAGTGACAAATTCTCAGTTTTTGTTATTGTTTATCTGAGAATGTCTTACTTTCTCCCTTATGTTTTGAAGGATAAAGGATAGTTTTCATGAATACAGAATTCTTGGTTGACATTATTTTTCTTTCAGCACTTTGAATACGTCAGCCCACTGCCTTCTGGTCTGCATGGTTCTTTAGAAGTTAACACTTAATATGATTAAGGATCCCATTTATCTCATGAGCTATTTTTCCCCTGCTTCTTTCAAGATTCTGTATCTGGTTTTCATCAGTTTGACTCTAATGTATCAAGGTATGGCCCTCCTACTTGGAGTTTTTTGAGCTTCCTGAATCTGGAGATTAGTGTTGTTCATGAAATTTAGGAAGGTTTGGGCCATTATTTTTTCAAATATTCTTTCTGCTCCTTTCAATCTATCTTCTCCTGGGACTTCCACTATGCATATGTTGTACACCTGATGGTGTCCCACCGTTTCTGGGGTTCTGTTCATTTTTCTTCATTTTTTTCCATCTTTTGCTCAAACTGGATAATCTCAATTGACATATCTTCAAGTTATATTATTCTATTATTATTGTTATTATTATTATTATTATTATAGCTTAAATCTGCTATAAAACCTCTCCAGTGAATTTTTCATTTCAGCTATTTTACCTTTCAATTCCAGAATCTCACTTTTTTAATAATTTTTATCTCTTTATAATATCTCATCGGTGATACATTGTTCTCATGCATATCTTTAATATTTAGACATGGTTTCCTTTAGTTCTTTGACTATGTTTATATTAGCTGATTTAATTTTTTGTCTAAATTTCAACATTTAGGCCACATTAGGGATAGTCTCTACTGATGGGGTTTTTTTTCCTGCATATAGACCATATGTTTTTTGTTTCTCATGCCTAATCATTTTTTGTTAAAAATTGGGCATTTTAGACAATATAATGTGGCACCTCTAGAAATCAGATCCTGACCCCCAGGAAAGCAAAAGTTGCTATTGTTGTTGTTTTTCTTGTTATTGCTGCTGCTTTGTTTGCTGTCTTTCTTGGACTGATTATGTAATGTTTGTATTCCTTGCCTCTGACATATCTGCTTGGTTAGCTTAGTGGCCAGCTAGTGATTTTTCAGAGATCTTCTTAAATGTCTTGAACCATTATGTCTTCCACCTTTTGCCAAGGGGCTTTATGTATATGTTGGGACATTCCCTCAATACTCAGCCAGTCAGTTTACAACTCTGCTTCAAGTTCAGCCATAGGGAAGAAATTGGAGTCTTCCCAGGTCTTTTCTAGGCACATGCACAGCCCTGAGCATGCACGTGGCATTCTAGGTTTCCAGGAATATGTCAGAGATTTCCAAAGCCCCCGATGGGTATCTCATTCCCCATTTCTTCTTCTCATGTTTTTGGCCAGACTCTTGCTTGCCGCACTACTGATATTGCAGTCTCAGGCAGCTGTAATGTAAAACACTCTGTGGATTGAACTTTTTGCACTTGAGCTGGCTATAAGTCAGGTGAAGTAAGGAGAAGCCCTGCAAATGGGGCTTTTCTAGGTAGCTTTGAGACAGGTTAAACAGTGACAAGACTCTGAGTATGTGAGTTTTTGAGGAGCTACAAACCCAGGCTCCCCCCCTCATATGCTAAAAGGGCTGGCTTCCACAGCTATTGTGGTTATGAGGCTATTGATTTTCAAGTGTACCCCAAAGCTCGGGAGAAGGGAATAGGAAGCAGGTTATGTTAAAAAGCCACAAATCCTGCTGCTACAAAAATTCAACATGTTTTCATCAATAAACACTTTAGATTATTGCAAGCCGTGGTTAATTTCCAGAGTTATGAAAAAGTTAATTTTTGCCAGTGTCTGCTTTCCTTTTACAGAATTGATTTTCTGATGTCTTTACCTTTTTTAATGTTTATTTATTTTTGAGAGAGACAGACACAGAGTGTGAGTGGGGAAAGGGCAGAGATAGAGGGAGGCACAGAATCTGAAGCAAGGTCCAGGCTCCCTGCTGTCAGCACAGAGCCCAACCCACAAACTGCAAGATGATGACCTGAGCCAAAGTCAGACACTTAACCGACTGAGCCACCCAGGTCCCCCTCTGGTGCCTTTAATATACCATTCCCTCCAAACACAATCTTAAAGAAATAGTACCCCAGTGTGGCTGGAAATTTGCCTACAATGAAACACACTCCTGAGGAAGCAGAAGTTAAAAGAAGCAATGGGATAAAGTCTTTTTAAAGGATAAACAGCTACCTGTTGTTGCCTCTATGGTAGAGAACTGGGGAAATGAGACATAAGAAGAGAGAAAAAGTTTAGCCTTTTGTGCCTTTTGAATTTTGTACCATGTTCATGTGTTACCTATCAGGAAAAATTTTAATATACGTATAAAAGAAGGAGACAGTAGGTATTTTAGATTTTCCCTGAAGCTTCCATAAGATATACATACCCTATCTGTTTCTGAAAAAATCTCCATTTACTTGAAGAGTCTAGCTCATTATGAGAACCATTAACTACCAAGAGAGTAAAATCAGGTAGCTTTGCTTAGGAGCTCTTTCTTTTCAGTTTATTCTTCTTCCTATGGAGAGTTACATCCTATGATCTAGCTCCCTTCCCCCCCCCACAAAAGCCCCTCTTTGTAACATGATAGAATATACATCATAGCTGAACTTCTTCATAGCTCCTCTCACAATTGAAATTAAATTATTTAAGTGAGTAATCAGATGTTTAATGTATGCTCCAAGAGAGAGAGCCCATAGAAGCCTTATTCACCATTATATCTCCAATTCCCAAGATAGTATCTGATACATGTAGGTGATTAGTAAATCCATGTTGACTTATATTGAATTGCCTTTATATTGTGCAAGACTTTAGCACTTGATGCAAGCCCAATAAAGCATCATGAGGATACTCTACCCTACTAGGAAACAATATCAGCTCAAGATCTCCAGGGTACTTCCCTGGTAAATCATATTTCTTTCTAGATCTTCATAGGCTTTAGAAATGTTCTGTAGTGAGGCACCTGGGTGTCTCAGTCCATTAAGTGTCCAATTCTTGATCTCAGCTCAGGTCATGATCTCGCAGTTCATGGGTTTGTGCCCCATACCAGTATCTGCACTCAGAACACAGAGCCTGCTTGGAATTCTCTCTCTCTCTCTGCCCCTACCCCACTTGTGTGTGCTTTATCTCTCTCTCTCAAATAAACATTTAAAAATTTATAAAAATAAAAAAAAATAAATAAAAAGGTAGGCTACAAAAATGAAGCTGAAAAGTAACTTCCCTTCATCACTATTCTTATGATTGAAAAGCGTTCCTTAACAAGCAGGTCAAGCCATAACATTTCCTACCCCATGCCAACATCATTCCCCATCCTCCCCACAAAAAAAAAAACTTCTTATAAATGGTCACACTGCAAGGCCGGCTTGGTTCCTTTTCCCACCCTACTCCTTACAGCACTACTAGTCCAACTACTTTAGACTTTGGAATCTGGTCTTCTGAGGTCCCTCAGTGAACACTGCAATAATGCCTCCACCAAATTCCATTTGACACTGGTTAATATCTACTAACAGTACTAACATATGACATACCCATCACATTGATCTGACTTCTGAGAATATCTAACATAACCCCACGTGTTTCAAAGCACAAACACCAGCATAATGACAGGATATCTGCTGAGAATGTATATTACATCACCAACTCCTCCCTGCATACCATGACACTACACCCACCCCAAAGCTTTGGTCTTTCTCACTACAGAGCTAGTCAGGACAGGACTAAAAGGCATCAGGTTGACATCTTTCAAGAAGCAGTCATCAAGAAGATAATCAGAGGGGGTACCTGGGTGGCTCAGTCAGTTAAGCATCTGACTTCGGCTCAGGTCATGATCTCACGGTTTGTGAGTTCAAGCCCCTGCATTGGGCTCTGTGCTGACAACTCAGAGGCTGGAGCCTGCTTTGGATTCTGTGTCTCCCTCTTTCTCTGCCCCTACCCCGCTCACATACTCTCTCTCTCCTTCAAAAATAAACAAACATTTAAAAAGGAAGATAATCAGATAAATTAAGGTGATTCAAGTCATCTATGCATGCTGGACAGATCAATTTGATTTTCCCCTTGCCTACTCTTCCAGAATACAGAGTATTTGGCTCTAAAGTTTATAACAGAACCAATTTAAGCTGCTTGACTATTTGAGCAAGACAGGTGCAGCCCAGAAAATAGAGAATGATAAAACCAAGAGGAACTCTAAAGCTTACTGACCCAAACTATAATTTTAAAAATGGGAAAACTCGGGGCGCTTGGGTGGCTCAGTTGGTTGAGTGTCCGACTTCAGCTCAGGTCATGATCTCACAGCTGGTGGGTTCGAGCCCTGCGTCAGGCTCTGTGCTGACAGCCTAGAGCTTGGAGCCTGCTTCAGATTCTGTGTCTCCCTCTCTCTCTGCTCCTCCCCCACTTACACTCTGTCTCTCTCTCTCTCTCTCTCTCTCTCTCTCAAAAATAAACATTAAAAAAATTTTTTAATGGGAAAACTCTGGCTCACAAAGCTAAAGACTTATTCAATGTCATACAGCAAGCTAGTGACAGACTTGGAACTAGCAAGCAGGTTCTCTCGGTGTCAAGGTAGAGATGACTCCACTAAGGATATTCAAGATCAAATTTGACTCAAAGATGGAATCAACCCATCCTTCCAGGGCAGCATTTACCAGATAGGTGCCTCAGTTGTCAAAGCAAAAGCTGAACAGGCACCCACAAAAGGTCACCTTAACGTAAACATCTAAAACTCTTGTCTTCAAAAGCACAGGATAGGGGCACCTGGGTGGCTAAGTCGGTTGAGCGGCCGACTTCAGCTCAGGTCATGATCTCACGTTTCATGAGTTTGAGCCCCATGTCGGGCTCTGTGCTGACAGCTCAGAGCCTGGAGCCTGCTTTGAATTCTGTATCCCTCCCCTCTCTGTCCCTCCCCTGCTCACATGCTCGCTCGCTCTATCTCTCTCTCTCTCAAAAATAAATAAACATTTAAAAATTTTAAATAAAAGTATAGGATATAAGAAAGTAACATTTTTTAAAAAAATTAAGACTAGGTTATGAAACCTATACAAATTATATTATTTCTACTTTATCAACTTCATGTACATTTTTAGTATAGAATGCATGTTTTACATTCTTTTAAAATATAAGTTTTCATGTTGGTGGGAATGTAAACTGGTGCAGCCCCTCTGGAAAACAGTGTGGAGGTTCCTCAAAAATTTAACAATAGAACGCCCCTATGACCCAGCAATAGCACTGCTAGGAATTTACCCAAGGGATATAGGAGTGCTGATGCATAGGAGCACATGGACCCCAATGTTCACAGCAGCACTCTCCACAATAGCCAAAACATGGAAAGAGCCTAAGTGTCCATCAACGGACGAATGGATCAAGAAGATGTGGTCTCTCTATGCAATGGAATAATACATGGCAATGAGAAACAATGAAATCTGGCCATGTGGAGCAACATGGATGGACCTTGAGGGTGTTATGCTGAGTGAAATAAGTCCGGCAGAGGACAAATACCATATGTATGCACATATGGGAGGATTAGGAGGAACTTAACGGAGGACCATGGGGGAGAAGAAGAAGGGAAATAGTGGGGGAGAGGGAGAGAGGCAAACCATGAGAGACTCTTGAATGCTGATAAAAACTGAGGACTGATGGGTGTGGGGGGGAGGGAGGAGATGGGCATGGAGGAGGGCACTTGTGGGGATGAGCACTGGGTGTTATATGGAAACCAACTTGACAATAAACTATTTGAAAAAAAAAAAAGATGGGTCCCAAAAAAAATAGTTATTTAACATAGAAAAAAAATTAAAAAATAAAATAAAACATAAGTTTTCATTAGTCCCAGACAGCCTATGTATGTGTGGTTGTACATGTATATGTGTGGCCTTAGTGAAATAAGTCTTTTTTTATGACATCTGTTTTATAAATACAAACATACATGAAGTATATATAATGTATGTTATCCTTGGTTTTTGAAAGACGAAAATTTTTACTTAAATTTTTCTATTTAAATACTGACATATACGCTAAAATAATGTGAAAATTTACATAGGAATAAAATAAGTTCCTATAATTGGGTTAGTCATTACTTTCCCAAATGATCAAGCTACAAAATGCGAGGCAAAAAAAAAAAAAAAACCATGGAATGTTAGAGCTGAAAGTGAGCTTATAGATCTCCTGCCTACCCCTAAGTTTGTAAAGCTGCAGACCTGAGGCCCCAGCAAAATGACTTCCCAAAGTCACAGACCCCATTAGTAAGAGAATCATACCCAGCTATCTAGTCATCATGTCTAGACTTTTTTCCCATTATACTATCGTTCTGCCTCTGCTCATTTGCAAACAGTACCCAGTAGTGCTTCCCCCAGAGAAGTCTCTACCTGGAGACTATTGTCTTTCCTTTCCCTAGCCTATTAGCATCCAAGACTCATAGACTAATAGAGATAGATCATCTAGCCCAGGAGTTGCAACCTGATTAAACACAGGCTGTGGATGTATTTTATCACATTTTTTAAAAAAGAAAGTAAAGTCCATTTCAAAGGAGTGAGACTGCTGTATTTTACCCCAGTCACTCCAGTCCTATTAATCCATTTCCAATAGCTTTATACTTCTCTGTTTTCTCCTTGGGCTCTGACATCCTTTGAGCCTGTGATCTCTGAATCCAGATCAGGCCTAATTAACAGCACACCAAAGTAAACCTAGTTGATGGAAATGTGAAGTATGGCATTATGTTTTACCATTAGCTAATTTTCAATGCCTTACCAATAAAAATCCATTTAGAGTTTTTAGGCTAACTAGTTATATCAGAGGTCTGCCAACTACTACCAGTGAGACAAACCCAATCTGCTGCCTATATTTGTTTGCTCCCCCCAGCTGAGCTGAGAATGATTTTTCTATTTTTAAGCAGTTGAAAAATTCAAAAGAAGAATATTTTATGACATAGGAAAATTAACTGAAATTCATGTATCAATGTCAGTAAATAAAGTTGTATTAGAACACAACCACTTTCATTTCATGTACATATTATCTATGGTTGCTTTTTCATGGCAATGGTAGTTAAGTAATTTCCACAGAGACTGTATGGCCTGCAAAGTCTAAAATTTGGCCCTTTACAGAAGAGGACTTCTGACCCCTGAGCTATATCAAAGAGAATTTAAAGCTGCCAATTAACTTCCAAAAGTCACAAAATATTTGTGTGGAATTGCTCACACCCTACACGTCATGCTCAGATGAATCTTCCTAAAGCATAGCTCAAACCATGCCTCTCTCCTACCAAAAACATATTTATACTCTCTGTCTATAAAGAAAAATCTGATGTACTTAACAGGTTCCTGCACAGTCAAAGCCTCAACCTTCTATGCCAACCTCATCTCCCAAAACTTCCTACAGTCTATACATTGACTTGAATTATCTGCTGGCCCTTTACATTCTCCATGTCATTCCTACTACACAAAAGCCTTGTCCTGAATACAGTGCAACACAGCAAGATAAGCAGGGCTTTTAGAGCCAAGTCTGGGTTCTAATTCAGGCTCTTGCATTTTAGTTGTGAAAGTCACTTAATACCTCTGAACTTCAGTTTTCTCATCTATAAAATGGGAATGTAATCCTTACCTCATAAGGCCGTTATGATATTTTAATGCCTGGCACATGGGAAGAGTTAAGCAAGCATTAAGTAATTTTACTTCTGCCCAATTTCCAATGCTAATTCCTCCTTTACTTTTCCTTGTCCTCCCACCAAGAAATGAGCTCTCCTGCCAGTGTCATGTACCATAGTACCCACCTGTTCTACTCTTATGGCTTTGATCCATATCTATGGTATACACTACAGTGACCTCTACCCATGTCTTGTCTCTCCTACTAGTCTAGGAACTCTCTGATTGCAGGATCCATCCATGACTTACCCTGCCACATCTGTGACAGCCCTGAGAACAGTGGCTTGAATACAGTATGTGCACAAGTATTTACTGAATGAATGGTATGTGTTCACTGAACTATATATAGCATTTAAGTGTATCATGTTGCATTGTGATATAAGAAGGAGCCACATCACTTGTTCTGAATAATACCTAGCCTGAGTGCTTAGAAAATATTCAAACATCAGGGACCAAATCTCCCAATAGAAAAGCAAAAGACAAACAGAAAAGCAGGAAATATGTTCACCTTTCAGTGAACGGTATTTCATCTTTCCATTAGTTTATGTTATTATAATCATCATCTTCTACTCTGACAGTTATAAATAGATCACATTTAAAGGGGAAGAAATCAACCACTTCCCCAAGGGAGAAACGGTGAGTATTATTCATAACAGCAATGACCTATGAGCACAGAAGTAAATCTAAATATTCAAAAGGCACCTACATTTATTTTTTTTTAATTTATTTCTGAGAGAGAGAGAGAGCATGAGCAGGGGAAGGCCAGAGAGAGAGGGAGACACAGAATCTGAAACAGGCTCCAGGCTCTGAGCTAGCTGTCAGCACAGAGCCCAACGCGGGGCTCGAACCCGCAAACTGTGAGATCATAACCTGAGCCAAAGTCGGACCCTTAACCAACTAAGCCACCCAGGTGCCCCAAAGGCACCTACATTTAATGAATAAATCATCACACACAGTTGTGACTAAAACCTTATCTGGAGCTCTGTACAAAATCAGACACAAGCAGGAAAAAACAGAGAAATCAAGCTGCACGCACATTAACAACTCTAACAAAAACTGCAGCTAGTTATTGCAGCACAATGCACCAAGTTTCATTGGTTTCTAGGGACACTGGCCATTTGATTTGATAGTCAATTTAATAAGTTACATAGAAAGGTGTCTATCATTCTTTCTGACTTTAATGCCAGATACCAACTGCCAAAACAAATCCCCACACATGAATACAAAATTAACTGCTGAGATATGCCAATCAATGAAGGGAGTGGCATTTTCCAATAAGATGACAGCAAAAAATATGCTTCCAAGTACTTCTGCTTATGCAGTTCCCTTTAGAAACCTCCTGAAAAATACACATTCACCAGCAGATATATTAGCCTAAAGACATGTTATCAACAACTCCCAATGCTTAGATGTTTCCATTTATAAAACACTTTCATAATCTATTTAAACCCTTGAGTCTTACCACACAACCCTGTGAGGTGGGTATAATTCCCCCCATTTAAGGATAAAGTCAGCAATTTGTGCCATCTAATCCCAAGATAGTGAGGCCACATCTTCTAACTCCAGTTCCAGTGTTATCTTTTCCTGTTTCTTCCACACAAAGCAAAAGCATAACCTTTGTTTTGCTTCCCCACTTATTCTCAGAAAGCTAGCACAGTGTGAGGAAGTAGAGTGGGAGTATCAACATTACTGCGGTTAAGACAGTAGGAAACATCCCACTTTTGCCTCTACCTTACCATGTTTTTATAATCATGCAACCTAAAGGAAAGAAATGGAGTGTGGCTGCTGCTGGGTTTTATCTCCTACCTGCTCTATTTTGGCTTTCTATGTATATTCACAAATGGAAAACCACCCTGAATATCCAGAAGCCCCATGGCCAAAATATTTCTTGGCTCTTCTACCCATAGGCAAAAGTTTATGCCTGCATAATTGTTGACTTTTACCACTCTTAGTCTCAGAAAAGGAAAAAACAAAAACCACAACTTGCCCCTAGCTTACAAAAATGTGCCCTTCTTCGCACCCTCCTACACTGTTGGTGGGAATGTAAACTGGTACAGCCCCTCTGGAAAACAGTGTGGAGGTTCCTCAGGAAACTAACAATAGAACTCCCCTATGACCCAGCAATAGCACTGCTAGGAATTTACCCGAGGGATACAGAAATGCTGAGGCATAGGAGCACATG